>NC_071100.1:34670000-34855000 GCF_024256425.1 Clarias gariepinus
TAACAGGAAAGGGTAAAAGAAAAAAAAACTTTAAAAGTGATTTGAGGGAGAAACTACACAGAGAAAAATGGTGGTGAAGCTGGTGAAGTACCAGTGTATAGAGGCGTATTAACGGAATAACACTGACCCAATGCATAAGTGTGGGGAAAAAAAGCCTACATTTAGTCAGAAAATGCATATTCATATTTGTGTGCGTCCATGTAAGTACAGCTGCGCTACAGTTAAGTGTCCATCTTGCAAAAAGCAAACTCCCACACTGTTAAAATATTGTATAAAAACACACCAAAATGCATTAACGCATGATGTTCTGTAAAGTAAAAAACAGAGGCCATAATGCCTCTGCTGCTTTTCAACCTGATCTACTACATCTCTACCGAACATTTCCACATTTTAATAAAAGATCGCAAAGCCTGTTTACTCATTCAGAATGAAAATCCTTTTTGTTTTTTGTGCAAAACTTTTACATAATTTTTTGCAAAGGAACATTTTTCATAGTACATGCAAATGAAGCTCAGAATCTGCAGAAATCATCCTCTAGGTTTAAGGGAAAGAGTGCATACTGACGTTGCTGATCTACACTACCAGTCAAAAGTTTAGACACACCTTCTAATTCCATGGTCTTCCTGATTTTTGTTTCTTTATACAATGTAAAACGTCCAAAATATGAAATAATCTCCTTTGAACAGTCGATATTGAGATGTTTCCGCTACTTATGCTCTGTAAGCCCTCATAACGGCTCTAATCTGAGGTGCTGTTTGTTAACTGGTGATTTTTGAGGCTGGTAACTCTAAATGAACCACTGGTCTTGTTTTCCTGGGATGGTTTTCATGAGAGCCAGTTTCATCACGGTGTATAAGTACATTAAAATAGATCTTTGTTGTTATAAATGTTCCTGCTCTGCACACCAACCGGGAAGTCTGTCACCCGTACGACAAGTTTAATTTACCCTCTTACTGCATCTTTCTGTGGAAATACAGTAGCTGTACGGTTAACTGAAACAAGTTCTAGGGAAAGAAAAGAGTCAAATATGTACTAAATACACCCTAACTTGAAAGCTACTATCTTGATTGAGTTCAGTGGGACTGCAGAAGCTTCATATCTCAGCTAAATTTGAAACAAGGGTTGTGCTGTATAAATTATCATTAATAACAAGGCAACAAATGTGCTTAGATTTTTTCACAAATGCATTAAAAATTCAGGTGCTTCCTCTTTGCTTTATCATGATTTAGATAAAAACACACCTGCAAATGTCTCACGTGGATGCCACACCAAAAACAAAGGAACTTGTGCAGGTGTCCACAAAAAAAAAAGGATTAAGACACAGAACTGTGTAAGAACAGAAAATCTTTTCTAAATTGCTGGACATCGGCAGGAGCACAGCAGCCTCCGTTATTGTTAAACAGAAGGAGTTTTGCAGCTCCAAGGGTCCTCTCTGTCTGGCCACAATCAGCAACAGGGCGAAAAGTGCTTAAGTTAAGAGGACCATCAGCACTCTTACGGAGCTTCAGAAGTCCTCTATAGAGAAGGGAAGAAGCTGCCAGATGGACAATCAAATCAAAATGACTCCATCAACGAGACCTTAATGGCAGCAAGATGAAAAAACACTTGTTATATGCCAAGTATTTAAGGGAAAAGATTCTCTGGCCTCACACACACTTTAATCTGTACTCCAAGCCCCGGTGAAAACTTGGCACTGCCCATCAACTACCTAACACCATTCCTAAAGTGAATCATGGGCATGGAAGCATCATACTATGGGGTCTCTCTCAACCGCAGAGACAGGGTCAGAACGTAAGGAAAGATAAATAAGCTTGAGAGAAAGGAATGAGAGGAAGGACATGTAGCTGAAATTTTTGCCAAGGGTGTGTCTACGAAGCACTGAATAAAGAGTCTGCAAAGAGAAGCCGAGAAAAAAGAAAAAAAAAAAACATTTTATTGACCTTCCTCTTAGACTGCCGGTCTGAAGCGCAGTTTATCAAGCGCGCTGATCCCTTCATACACCCGCAACTCTTTTACAGACGAATTAAGACAAAATCATATTTGGCATATGATCAAATTCCTTTTTTAATAAATGTGGTAAATAAATTAAAATATTGGGACTTCGTGCTCGGTGTGTGTTTGAAGCACTACACTGGTGCAAACCAATTTGTGGACAATTTGCTGCACGATGACAACGTGGTGTAAGTTTTAAGAATATCCACAGTATGACGATTGTGAATGTTTGAACAAAATGAAGAACTAAAAGCTGAACATGAAAGGCAGTAGTAGAGTTTAGATATATATGGTTTAATATTAAATGATGAACAATTTCCTTGGGTACTATGATTATATTGCGCAATTTAATTGAGGGAACAAAAAACAAACAAAAAAAAAACCCTACCTGTACTACTTGTAAAAATAAAATAAAACAAACCTTTTTTTTTTTTTTTTTTTAAAGAAGGCGCATGAGCCACCATGATTTTTTACGATCTGTGTTTACAAGGCGTGGTGTTTTCTTAAAATGAATAACACAAAATATAAGCCTTTTTAAACAGAACCAAATACACTCGGGTCAAACACATGACAAGAGGATAAACCTGGAAGAAAACATCCACAAACAAATATCTGTCTCAAAGGAGATTTACAGATTTACTTCCATCATTAGTATGGGAAATTACTCATGTTAATGTCGTCACTTTATTTTGTTTCTCCCTGTACACTTCCCTCTTAGGGAATGGGGAAATGGGGAAAACACACACCCCGTTGGATGCGCTGAATGCTGTTTTTTTTTTTTTTAGTCATACGAGACTTCCACTTTGCTCCACATTTACAATTTGTGTTCAAGGAAAACAACAAACTGCCAGCTGTTGCTGTACATGTTGCGGTACTATTGACTCATTAGTTTGATTCCTGATGTGTTTTTTTTTCTGTCACAGGTACACCATATACTTAACAAAAACAGCACATACACCAAATAAGAGTGAATGAAAACGGTGTTAAAATAGTCACACGCAGCTTGAAGGGGAACAAATCCTCCTAAGGGAAGTCTGCAGGGGGAAAGAGGGAAAAAAAGCTGGTACGGAGGTCTCTCTTTCTCTCTCTCTCTCTCTCATCTGCTCTGCCTCCTGTGTTATGTGTGAAATGTAATGACTCGGCAAACAGCGCAGGGCATGAGCATGCTCTATTTTAGCCTGGTGAGCAGTGCACCCGATGCAGGGCCCACTGAGGGCCTGACCCACATCAAACAGAAACCGAAGCGCCATGTGGCTACGCCGACTGAAGTAATTACACCTCATTCTTCCCTAGCAGCCTCCCAGAGGAGCGTGAACGCAGAGAAGAGTTGTTAAGCACTAGGAAAACGTTTGTTACTGCAACATTCAGGTGTGAGGTGTATGGAACAGTGTGGGTGAGAATGCTCCAGAATGTGTGTGGTGGGACATTTTTACCTGAATGATCGTGCATGCCGGTGTGTAATGAGTAACAAGGTAATGAAAGAGACAGCACTTTATTTTTTTCCTATCTTGTACCTAGAACAATCACAGGGATAATAGTAAACTCTATTGCATCAATTTGCATTAAGGTATACATGAGAAAGATGTCCGACTTGACACATTTGATCGTCCACATGGTTCAAAAAAAGCAAACGTAACTTAGTATTATATAATAACAGTGCTATAACTGCTACATGTAGTGGACCAATTTTAGGGATGTTACTTGATTCAATGCTGTAGAACAATAGAACCAATATGATTAAAAATGTATTAACTGACAGTGTTTGTTTTGCATAATATTTCTCCGCAGCTCAAATAAGTAATAACTTAAGCACAAGCACTTGCTGATCATGTGAATAGTATTGAACATAAATAAAAAAAAAATATATATATATTATTTTTTCCTGGTTTAGTGCTGCTAGAACTGTTTAAATGTGTGTTCTAGCTTTATTATTATTAACAATTCAATTATTGATTGCAGACATGTTCAACTATCAGGATCTTAATAAAAAAAAACATAATAATAATATCCCGAAACAATTGCTTGTGTTTATTTGGTTGCTTGTGCTGTAAAAAGAGAATTTCAACCTAAATACTTGAGACAATTTAAAAAAAAATACAACAGCACAAAAGTGTGTTCTGTATACAGCACGCATAATCGGCCTTTTTTAAAAATAAAAACAAGACATATCCTGCTTCAAGATAAAGAGGAAGTCACTTTTCAGAGGAAGCAGTGTAGGCTTGATTAAGTTTAAATGTTTATTATACTGCAAATTCATAACGAAGGGTGGATTCCATGCAGTGTATTAAATATACAGTTCAATGCACAGACGTATCGAATCGAGAGCGTCATCACAAACAATACATCACTCACAATCACAGTACGTGTATCATTACAGCCCTGGCAAGAACATTTCCTTTATTAATCACTTGCAGCCTTGACTAGCATTCATCGCAGTACTGAACTGAACGTTCAGCTGCTTGAGGGGTTTGTCTGAGGGAAAACAAAAAACAAAACAAAAAAAAACCACAATCAGTCTGCATGAAAAATGAGGACGCGTATCTCAAACGAATATGTCTCAATTTTCATTCCCTCCTCTGGTTATTGATGACTGTCTCAAACAGCCACAGCACTGAGGCAGGTCTGCCGTAAACGAGCGCACAAGATCACATTAAATAGCCTGAGGTATAAGAGAACAACCCTCTGAGCGCCCCGAGGTCACTCTGTACGCCAGGAGGCTTCCCCAAACTCTAATACCTGACAGATATTTTCAGTGTCGTTGAGTCATGTCTGTTCCTGTCTAAATGTGAGGAATGACAGGAATATAATAAAATGTCACTGTCATTTTATTATGTCAAGAATTAAGAACACTAAATTATTAGACACCTTGAATGCTGAAAGATTGCATAATTATAGGTTCATGTTTACAGAGATAAGCACTTGACAGACATGACTATCTATCTTTGGTTTGTGGAAACAATAAAAAAAATAATACATGAAGATTATCAAGCTAAATGTCATGATTCAGTTTTTTTTGCAAATAATTTGCTTCTAATACACAGGATGCTGTGCCGTGTGACTAGCTCGGACCTTGCTACCTGCCGGATTATTCAATTCAAACATACACATACATTAAAAAAAATATTTGAAAGAAGTAATTTCGGAGTCAGAATCATAATACATAACTGAATAGTTTTTTTTTTTGAATAGTGTGTGTAGCTGAAGTAAGACAAGAGGTGGGAGAGTGCTGCTGTGTAGGATGACTCCACTCCATCCTTCCCTCCACTCATCTCGCACTGTAGCCCCCTCCCTCCTCTCAAATAAAGAATAAGAAATAAGAGGGGGCTACTGTGTAGGACGACTTTCACAGACACAAACACACACATACACGCACCCACCACTCTGTCGGGAAATTTCTTTAAATTTGTAATGACATTTGCGCGCATGCACACACTAACGGAATCACTGTTTTCTGACAGAAAGAGAAACTCTGGAATTTTAACATGAACCTCTTTAAAGACACTCACTTAAGCTTTACATTCGCATGCACACACACACCAGGCATGTACCATGTGTGCATTAACATTTAGTCAGGATTTTTTACTGACTCATGCATTTTTAATCACTTGTGCATTAGCAAAGCCACGAATGCTTGCAAAACTGACATTTTGCAAAACAACCACATACACCTCCCTCCTCTAGGGTTGGGGGTTCGAATCTCACTTCCAGTCTGTGTGCATGGGGTTTGCCAGTTCTCTCCGTAATTGTGGATTTCCTCTGGGTACTCGGCTTTTTACCCCACAGTCTAAAAGACGTGTAGGCTGTACTTTGATGAAATACAGGGTCTGTTCACATATACTATAAAGTGCTACTACATATGCAATCCATTCTTGGATGCTGGATAACAAGATTGCTTCTGAGCAGGATCAAGCATATAGACTTGCTACCATGGGAACATGTTTATAAGTCAAGTGTATAGATTTAAACTTTAGCCTCCCCTATTGACTTGTACTGTTGTATTACTTATTCACCAAGAAGCATCAATCCAATCTACAGTTATGCACAATGAGTTGGTTTCCAGCCTAGTGTTGTATTTGAGAGCATCATTTATTGTCCATCCTATTAAAATACAAACAAAAGATGAACAGTATAGAACACACACACAGTCTATTGTCTCTCTCTCTCTCTCGGTTGATTGCTCTCTGAGAGACGACACTTCAGGACTATTAAAAATTTATGGAGGCATTTAAAGTGTTTAGCAATAACAAAGAGAAAAGCTGTGATTGGTTGTGAATACTAACAAGAAAAGTAGATTCAGTATGATGCGACCACACAGTAGGGATGGGAATCACCACTTACCGTCCAATCTAATTTGATTGAAATCCCTAAATAATAAAGAATAGTTCTCATAACTGAAAAGTTTTATATATGTTAGCCTTATTCAACTGATTTGAAAATGAGCAATTAAATGTAGCCCATGCCTTATACCCCTATCTTACTTACGCAGAGTCAGCGCACGGTGGCTGTAAGTACGGTTTATCATCAATTACTGCGAGTTTAGGTGCAGTGATTATGTTTCCAATCTTTCCGTGTGAATTATTATTTTTTTTGGCGTTTCTCGCAGAACCTCGCAGAATGTCTGGCTGTCACTTGCGAGTCAAACCAAGGGGAGCATTTAAACAATACAAACTAACTTTAGAAATTATTTTAGAGTAGATATTAAATCCTTGTATTAAAATAAACTTCTAAATAAACTAAAATTCTCTCCTACCGTAAGGAGTGCCAGAATGGGAGTAGCTTAGAGTGTACTAGTTGTAGGATTATAAAGAAATGGTGACATTTTACCACCTTAAATGTCTCCAAAAGTCTTGAGCTCTTGTGAATGCAAGCAGCAACGCAGGCATGTGCCGATTCGTGGGTTTGAGACTCCGAGAGTTAGACAAAGTTTTCAGTAAATGGGCAATCGGAGCCTCTTATGCCTTTTATGTATTGCCACAAAATGTTTCTGATCCGCCATTTAAAAGCTTGCGCATTCGGCACAGAATCGGTGCTCTCAGAGGCTGATCGGTCACAACTGGTCAAGCTGAAAACCAGCCATCGGCCAGTGCATCTCTATTGTGTAAAAAAAAAAAAAAAAAAAACATTTTGGAGTCCACATGCTGAATCTATTTTTCCTCCATCTCCAATACAGAATATAGAAAGAGCAGTGTAGTTTACTCAAAGGGAAGGGGAAAGGAGAGGGTGGTCTGGGCCATAAGGAATGACTAGTAAGCTGAAGCAGTGATACGGAGAAGCATACTAAACGTGTAATTAAACACATCTTGGGCTTATCTCTTTTTCTACCACGTCACTTTGCGTGTGGATCCTATCAAGATGGCAGACGGAAAGATTCAAGCAAAAACGCAGCTGACGCAGCACTCCGGTCGGACTTTCCCCGGCTTCGCTGAGACTGTGCTCTATAAATACCTGGGCCTGTGCGGGGTGTCCTCTGATCGACACCGTGTGTATGTGTGTGGTGTCCTAGTGCAGTCTTACACGTACACGAGCTCATATGCGGGGGGACATCCAATCCTTCAACACAGAGGACAGCGTGAAGCTGCATTTGGCCGTCCTGGCACTCCGGCACATTCCGACTGAAGCTCGGGTTACGGGCTATAGTGGGCTCTGACAGAAGTACCAGCTACACCTGGCAGCAGGGTTACCAGCAATACACAGCTTTAAGAAGCTTCCCTGCTGTTTTCAGCTGTGCCCATGTCGCCATTTATACGCGACAATGAAATTTATCCTGCTGACGAAACCCAAGATGAATAAAAAAAAAAAAAAAAATGTACTGGTCTTCTCGTAGTGCATCATGAAATGAGAATTAAAAAAAAAGCAGAATTGCTAGTCAGATATAAAACCAATTAGTGTTTAGCACGTCTTAGCAGCTGCAGCGGCCACGCGTTCTACTGTGCTTCGCTATACGCCCCGACAGGCTGCTGTTAGACTCCTGCTAGTTCCATTGACTAATGTTCATAGCGTTATAGCACGCGACATCCATATTAATTAGACCAAACCCAGCTAGTCATCCTACTGAGATAACACTACGTGATGGCAGCGAGAGTGAGCAGAGTGTTCCTGAGAGGGAGGTGGGGATCAGAGAGACAGATGTTACGCTGGCGTTAGTGGCATATGTTGAACCAAGGTTGACTGCTCATGCATGGGATGCAGGAAGGAAGCGAATGTAAAATGAGAATCAGAGAAGTGGCACGAGTACTACTCCGTCCATCCTCAAGCGTAAGGCGCAGATCTAAATTACAAGCAAACACTTGTCTACAGAAGTGCTTTGTATTGAAATTCTCACTCATGTCCTGCTTTATTGTCTAATTCTTATTACAAATTGGTCTCTCTCTTCACATGTGCATGATCATTGTCTAGGATCACACATTCCTGGAAACACAGTGTCTTTAATAATGTCACTCAATCATGAATCCTGGTGTCTGATTCTCAACTTGAATTACGAGAGTCAAAAATTATCTGTACTCTGGTGACACTCTGTCTCGTCACCAGCAATAATTCTCTTCAAAAAAAACTTTCACCTTCCTTTAAAAGAGTATTGGTCCACATCTTGTTTGCGGATATCTCAAGACTTTCTCTTTCATGCTCTTTCGCGAGATGCATCAAGACCAGGTGCACCCTCAGACCACGAAAAACAAATCGCTGCACGCTGTTCTTCTTTTGTGCAAATCATAAGTCGGGCATCCATTTTAGCTCGCACCGCAGTTACAAATAAACTGATGTAACACATTCACACCTGCAGAGCAGTGACTGGGGAGACCCGAGATCTACCCTCGTAGATCTCTAGCAGCTCCTCATCTAAGAAAAAAAAAGGCTGTTAAAAATAACAGAAAAAAAAAAAAAACTACCGAACTCCGCCTCTCCAAAAAGTTTGGGAACGGCTGTCCATTGAGCCGTATTCAAATATATCCTTAACAAATTATGCATTTATATTTTTATAATTCAAAATCTAGATCATTCATCTTGTATAAAATGTTTTTTGCGCTCCCACTTCAATCTCTGTAAATAAATGGCAGCAGAGAGAGAGAGAGAGATAGATAGATAGATAGATAGATAGATAGATAGATAGATAGATAGATAGATAGATAGATAGATAAAGCTGCTGAACATTTTTTTACTTGGGGTGGGGGGGGGGGGGAACAGATTACTGCGTGAAGGGGTGAACGTTATCATACGTTTGAACCGCAGTGTTGCTAACATTCACCTATGGCCAGGAGTCGGTAAGATTTCAATTGGAGGTATGGATGGCGTACTCTCTATTCCCTATCCATCACAGCAACACTAGCTAATCGTGAGTGTCGGTCAGCTCAGTGAAAGCAGTGAGAGTGGTGTTACAATGCCCCGGTTTTTTATCTTTCAAAGTACTGAAACCCTTTAAAAGGTTAGAAGTGAACTCAAAAACAATTATTTAGCTCAACTTACAATTTACAATAAACTGCACTACATGCAAATCCGAACCAGTAACCCACCGTTTAAACTTAGTAGTCAATTCACCTACTGGGTTGTTTTTGGGAGATGAAAGGAAGACGGAGATCCCAAGGAAATCAAGTGCGAGCTCGGGATCAAACCATAAACGGCGAGATTGCGAGTAGGCGAAGCTACCTGCCGCCACATCACCTCCACAAGATTGCGTTCGATTGCATTCGAATCGATTACATCAAGCCTCGTCTCGGGTCTTAAATCTGTGAAATAGGTAGCCGTTGTGCTAATTGCTCATCGCTGGCAAGAACGTTACTGATGAGTCAGAGAGCACTCGCATAGTTGTTCTCCAGCTCAAAACTAGCCAGGGTTTGTAATTAGGCTGTTTAAAAGATAAGCAGAAGGCAAATTCATTTACAGAGCTTGGCTCATCCTAGCAGATAGAGCTTCATCACTTTTACAGCAAAAAATTAAATGAAGAGAGCGAGAGAGAGAGAGCGAGAGAAAGAGAGAGAGAGGAGCGTTGTGGAACGGTTTTACTGATAGATTTAGCGCTGAAGTATGGAGCAGTGAACTATTAAACTATTATGCAAGCAGAGAAAGATGCAATTCAATCATGTAACTGATCAGCTGCGTTTTCTGCCTTTATTACTGTTTGGGCTACTTGTGGTTTTATGTTTT
Organism: Clarias gariepinus; assembly: GCF_024256425.1. Taxonomy (NCBI): domain Eukaryota; kingdom Metazoa; phylum Chordata; class Actinopteri; order Siluriformes; family Clariidae; genus Clarias; species Clarias gariepinus. The sequence continues at coordinate 34,680,129 of NC_071100.1, forward strand.
AGTGGATGGGGAAACTGTGTAGTAGGTGGAGCAGAGCTGGGAATAGAAGATAGTGAAACGAGAGTCAGACTAAGGGAATAACTGCAAAGTAACTGAAACTAAGATTTAAAAACAGAAAGGAGGAAACGAAGTTAAGCTTGTGCTGCTTGGAACCAGATCAGCCATTTTAAGTCAATGATTCATGCAACGTGTGTGAATTACGCACTCGCTTTTAAATGCTTTTAACAACACAATACAAGATCCCTGTATCATTAAAATACTTAATAATAGGAAAAAAAAATCCTTTGGAAATAACAATAGTAAAAGATTCTGCAAGAAATGCCCAGGAACATATTAATAAGAGAAGCCATGTCAGGTTTAATATCACATTGTCTTTTACTCAGCCTGCCATCCTGTACAAACAAAAGCTTACATAAGTAAACAGGATCCGTCCCAGTGAAGACGGCACCACCTAGTTTTGTGTGTGTAACGACATTGTGCTGTAAGAGTGTAGGTTACAGCACAACACTGCACGTCTTTTAACGCTGGCACTAATTGATGTCCTGGTGACGAAATAAGATTTCATTAACACCTGTCTGTGTGACTGTCAAGGGAATGTAATGTGTCATTTAAAAACGCCACAGTGCTTATTATGCACGAGCGCATGTTAACCTCTGATCTCCGTCAACTATTTCTATTCCTGATCATGGGTTTGGGTGTCCCTACACTCCTTATGCCTTTCAATCTAGCATTGATATTAATTTCTCTTATGAAAATAGGACAGAAATAAGACATTTTCCTTTGAAATAGTAATTCAAAAATAATTCAAAGTAATGCTCTATTAAACCTTTGCTCCTTTATGCTACTATCCAATCTGCCAATCATATACAATAGCAGGCACAAAATCACGCATATACAAGCCACGAGCGTAATTGTAATTTACACCGAACATGAGAATTAGGGAAAGCTGTGATCTTAGTCATCCTGACATGGCGTGACTGTTCGAGTCACTGGGTTGGGTCTGGGTGTTTCAGAAACTGCTGATCTCCTTGGATTAGAAAAGCAACTCTTTACAACCGTGAAGAGCAGAAATGAGCAGAAAAACTCTGGGAAGAAGACAACATGACAGACCCTGAAGCGAATGGGCTACAACAGCAGAAGACCAAGTAGCGTTCCATTGCAGGCGTATGTCTATATACATATAACCTCAGAAAAGATTAAAGGGAAAAGCTGTATCGAAAATCACAGCTATTTACGGCACACAATAACAACGTCAGTCTATTTCAATGATCCAGAGAGTTGAGTAGGTACGCAGTCGGGGAACCTGCAGTCAACCCGGATATAAGCCCTCGTTAATGAACCCATCCCAGGAGAGGAGCGCTGCCATGTGCAATACGGTACAATTCACCTGCTCCGAGCATTAACCAGGCTGTATCCCGATGATATAGTTAGTGCAGAGTCAATATACTTCATTCCTCTCTCCCTTTCTCCACACACACACTCCCACTTGCTGCATTCCATAGGCATGCTGTCATGGCTGAGCACCACAACATCCCCCACTTCAAATATATATCTCCACCCCTCCCTTCAGGGCTTTCCCTCTGCCTACTAATCCAGCATCTAGTTGCGCAGCTGACTTTTCAAGTCTCGCTCTGAATATGGGCTGGACTGTCACGGTGTGCTGAGAACCAGAAGGACTGAGGACTTGTCTGTGCTCGCCTGACGTTTCCCATTCACTCACACAACAGTGCAAGGGGGGGGGGGGCACTGTGGCACAATCACAGCACATTCCTATGAAGACAGCGAAGAGAGAGAGAGAAAAAAAAAAGAAAGAAAAGAAAACAGCGAGGTGAAAGATGAGTAATTCTGATAGTAGGAATCCTCCACTGTGCTTGCTGCGCTAATGTCACGCAGCCAGGAATCATGTAAAAGTTGACACAAAAAAAACAACAACAACAGCTCTACAGGTATGCAGACATCATCGTGCACTTCTGACACGGGCAAGTGAGAGCAGACACACCTGTATGCTCATACAGTACAGCATTTCCAGCACAACCTTTATAGTGAGCAAATCTAACTGCCTAAAAGGAAAAGGAGCCCTATAGTGAATGTCAGAAGGTTATCAGCTCGCATTTTACATCGAGTTTAGTGAGAATGTGAAAAGCAAAACAAGTATTCTGTGTTTACGTTGTACGATTTTTCTGCTGAGGTGTCAAATCAAATCAGTCTGGGAGTTCGTGATGTTTCTCTGTGAAGACGCTCATCTCAAAATCACCAACAGGATAACAGCACACGATTACACAAAATAAAAGATAGCTGTGTATGACAGCAGAATTCTAGTGTAGCATTTGGAAAAATACATTAAAACTTGCATTTGATGAAATGTAATTGAAAAACACAATAGGGCGGAAAAAGAGAAAAAAATTCTGCAATAAATGTAACCTTCATGCAATTATAAAAAGTTAATACAGAACATAATATCAAATCATCTCATTCCAATTAGACTGTACGAGGGTGTTAAAATAAAACCGGGCCTTTCGATTGTGCAGAATAACAGAACACAGTTATGTGAATAAAAATTCCCTTTATTTCTTGATATATAATCCCTGATACACTAATGCACTTATCCCAGTGTTTCACTAGGGCTTGGACACCATCAAGTTGGAAAGTTTTCTTAGTAAACTGCCTGCTTTAGATCTTAAACACTGGCCTCCCAGGAACTCCTTGAATGGCCCAAACATGTGGAAATGGCTTTCGGAATTTTTTTTGTGGAATTCACAGACATACATCCTTGTTTAATACATCTGCACTATTCAGATGAAGACCACTCAGAGTTACTGAACATAATTTTTTTCAATATTATATTACTTTATCTTTAATATAACTTTAATATCCTTAATAAAACAAGCTCACTCTAATTATTGGCCAGTTTACTCTGGTTTCTTTTTCCAGACATAGAAAAAAACATCTTTGCCGTTTAAAATCTATTCTCTCCAGGCTTCCTTCTGTATATACAACCCTCTTTCTTCAGTCGCAGGCTATCGTTAGAGGATCTTTATTCTATAATTTGACACGGAGAACACTTGGTCTTTTTTAGAACTTCCCCGGCATTTTATAGAGATCGTCTAATGCAATGTAAAGCAATAATCGTAAAAAGGCCTCCGCACTTGCAGTGCAAAACTGACTTTAGGTTCCAAGTGCTAAACTTGTGCAGGAATTAACAAGCTGTTTGAGACGACCATACTGATTCATTGTACGGGCGCTCCTGTGGTGGGCCCTCTCCCTGACAACAGGCAGCGATATTTGCAGTAAAGCGGCCATTGATTGATCTCTGGCGCTGCTGTCAGAGGAGGATTTCAAAAGGAGGATCTAATGACATGCTATCTCTGGGACTTTTCTCATCAGAGCTGCAGGATCCCTAGGCTAACCGCTAAAACGACGAGTACCAAGTAGCACCCTTCTATGGGCAGTGGAGATCTGCATTATGAAATACAAATACTTTTACACAAATATGACCGTTTAAAACTGACTGCTGTTGACATGATTCATAACGCTTATAGTCTGGAAATGCAATGCATATACGGTATATTCATATATCCCACATTCTGTGAATCATCATACATGATTCTATCATTAGAAAAAATAATAATAATCTATAAAATAAAGTTGAAATAAAGGCCATCGCCTTTATACTGAAATGTATGGCTCAACTCGGTATCCTGAAAACACACTACAGTGACCATAAAACCAGCATGCCACTCTGTTGTCACAAACAGCAACTGGTCAGCTATTAACTGAAAGAACAGTGGACATGCTTGCTTTGCTTGTAAACATAAACAGCAGACAGAAAATCTTGACTCTTTTTGTTGGGAGCTGATGGCGGGCTGCAACCTGAGACGAAACGAGTAGAGGAAAAATCGATGCAGGCATTTTTTGAGTGCACCGGGACTCCCTGTGCTCCACCTGATTAATAGTAAGGATCTGAAAGGGCACAAGCCTAATAAACAGTGAAAAACAATCAACACCTTGTGCTTCCAGGTTCTTTACTAAAAAGAAACTGGAACCGCCGTGTGCTGAGAGAGTCATCCAACATCTCATTCAGACATTCTGCCATGTTATTTTCTATTACTTCTGAGAAGACGTGAGTGCCCCCCTGATGAGGGTGTTTCAGTAGAAGTGATACACAAAACTCAAAAATACAGGTACATCAGGTGACCGTGATGTCCTTACAGGCATGGGCTGGAAAAAACACACACTGTTTCTGGTGGGTACAATGCATGCATGCCTTATTATAGCGCTCACTAAAGTTATAAAACATCCCATAACATAAATAAAGCTCCATCAAGAGCACGTTGAATTATTTCAACAACTTAACACTTACATCCCCACCCTCACAGGACGATATCTGAGCGGAATTACAACGCTATGGTCTTGTACAAGTATGCACATTGTTGAAATAGTGAGCTGTCAAGCAGCATGTGTTTGGACTGGTTTCCTTGCCAGTGAGCAAAAAAAAGCAAAAATGTGTCTTGTCAAAAAAAAATCTTTTTAATACCTTAAACATGGTAATAATAGTAATAACAGTAAATATTCTATCCAAAGCATCTTAAACCATCCTAAAATATCTTCAAAGCATCTTGTCCAAAATATCTTGCCCAATGCAACAAAGGTTTCTGTCCAAAATATCTTGCCAAACCTATCAATGTATCTTGTTCTTAAAAGTATCTTGTCCAAAGTACAAAATTATCTTGTCCAAAAACTATCAAAGTACCCTGTTTAAATTACTAAAGTATCAAGCTCAACATACCTTGTGCAAAGTGCCTTGTCCAGTGTATTAAATGATCTTGTCCGACGCATGTCGCCCAATGTATCATCGTACAAGTAGATGCCTTTGTCACATACTTTATAGCACATTATTTTTATTGCATGTCCCACCTTGTTAGGAAGCTGGGAGTGAGAGCACAGGGTCAGCCATGACGTGAGGTTAACATTAAGCCCAACAGTGGCAGGTGGGTGGTGCTGGTGGGTGAACCCCCAACCTTCTGATCAATAACCAAGAGCCTCCAAAGTATCTTGTCCAACAGGGCCATTTGTGTTTATGTATTCATTCCTGCCCAAGTGTGCTGACATTATATTTCAACTTATACCAAAACAGGTACTTTTTCTTAACAACCCACGTCAGACACAGCAGGTAAATAGCAATAACCATCTATTGGTCCAAAATATTAGGAAAGTTGCAGGTGTTCAGAAGATTGGTTCATCAGAAAAAAATAAGATTTATCCCTTTTCAGCTCTTAGACAGAGAAAATCTTAAATTGTTTAGTTTAATTAAGTTTTGGTTTGAACATCTTGTCATACAACACAAGAGATCTCCAAAACTGCTGTTGTGCATGCTACATAAACGCAATGCAAGGAAACACAATTATACATCAATTCCAAGGTGCATGGTTTGCTTTTAACCACAAGCCAAGTTTGCATTTCAGTCACAGTCACATGAGGTCTGAATACAAACCAGCAAATAAACCTAATCCAATAATGGTGTATGGTAAACACAGAAACTAGCCAGTCGTCTTTTTACGTTCTCTCTTGCTGCAGATCTGGCAAAGGTGCAAGGTGCAAGTTCAATTTGTAGCAGCGTTAATGGCTTGGCAAATTTAAAAAGTCACCTGAACAAACAGTGGAAGTGCGGTCCACTGATGGCATGGCAACAATATTAGAGCTGGGGATATGAGGAGGGATAAGGGAGGAAAAAGAACCTGCAATAAACCACTAAACTGCACATTAACAAAATACAATTCAGCAGCAGGCAGATTCATGAACACGATTTGGGTTTTCAGCACAATTCGATTCAAGTATGCTGTTGATTACACAGAGCACTGCTGTCCCTCTTTATTCGCTTTAACTAATGAACACAGATTGTGAACTACGTAGCCTCTGCGAAGAGCTGAAGATCTGCAAATCAAGAGTTTATGAAAGAAACAATGACTGAATATTAAAATGTCACACAAAATGTCATGCAAGAACACACAAAAGTTCCCCCGAGCTCAGAATTGAACCAGGGACCCTGAAGCAGTGAGGCGGTAATGATGCGCCATGTTGCCTGAATTGAATATTGAAGTCACAATTACTACAAAAACAAAAGGAACGTATAAAAGAGTGTGTGTGTCAATGCTACACAAGATCTTGCTTTAAATCCCCTAGTTATATGTTGAATATGCAGGATGTTTTTGAAAGGAGACGTTCTCAGAAGAAGCATCATGCAGCTCTATGCAGTTATGCTTCCAACATCGAAGCACAGATAACGACTGTGGTCGGGATCATCATTTACGAACTTACAGCCTTTTTTAAAAGACTAGACTGAGCTACCTGGGCAGGGCTAGCTCGGTGGTTAAGGCATTGGACTATGGTCCAGAAGGTTCCAGGTTCAAACCTCAGCACCACCAGGTCCCCAAGGTTGGGTGCAAGGCACTTAACCCTCTGAGATAAATATAAGTCACTCTGGATAAGGGCACCTGCCAAACGTACAGGCCACTGTATAAACTCTACCCATTAGTACCCCAACCTTAAAAAAAAAATCTAATTAAAAATGTATGGTCATAAAATGACCATGCTTTTAAACTAAAACAAGCATTCTTAACATGGGTAAACAGCATGTCATAGTGACCTATGTGACCACACATACACTTCCTTTATCAGGAAAATATATATTTTTTAATTTTTTTCCATGTCACAACAAGCAAACAACTTTTCGCCCCCAAATAAAAATGCACAGTTATGCTTATGTACACACACACAGTATCTTGTGGGCTACCATGCACAGAAAAAATATAAATCTGGTGAGAAACCACAGACACTAAAAGTGTGTTGTTAGCAGTGTGCGTTCAGTGTGCTCGTGTACATACATACAGTACGTAGTTGTGTACACACTGCAGCTCTCCCTGCGCCAGGCTGAACAGATGGACTCTAGCTCCTCTGCCTGAAACCCTCCTACGCTGGTCATGCAGTGCCTCCAGGAAACTCCTCACTAATTCCATCTGAGGTCAGGAGTGTTTTCTGCTATGCACCGGGCTGCTCAGGAGTGAGAGAGGCGTGTATACTGCACCGTTTCGCAACACCAGTGCATTCAGCGTGGTTTCTCATCCACTGCTGCTTGTGGTCGAACTGAGAGATCTCTGGGGTTTTCTGCATTAGTCAGACGCACAGTGTAGTGTGTGATTTTATTCAGCATGTCTGTCTGAGAGAGTCTTCTTCTATTCTACTGGCTTTAAAGCACAGTAGTAGTGTTGATGCTGAGGAAACAGTCTTCTCCTTTCAGGAGTCGATGTCGCGTTTCTCGTCGACGCAAGTGATGGTGGTCTGAGCAGATTAGCTCTCGCCACCCTCCACACCCGAGCGTGGTGCGCCGCGGCATGTTGAGAGACCGTCTTGTAAAATACCCCTTCTCCCAGATTCACACAACGTTTAGAAACAGTTACATCTAACAAACTATAGCTGTACTTTTAAATGGCTCCTTAGTCAGAGTGATGTCATGTTAAAGTGCTTGACTGCATTTTATGACAGCCAACAGCATTGACATACACCACACTCATGCCAAATCTAAACACACCCGACAGCAACATAGAACGCTTTCATATTACGCACGATTGAGTTGTACAGTGCCCAGGAATGATTGCTTCCCCCTCCCCACCAGCCAATGTACATACTACAGACGGCAGAATGCACCTACCTCCTCACTGAACAAAACGGATCAGACTTTGGGGTCAAATATTCTCTGTAACAAACCCGGGCCCAATTGTGAAAACTCCATTAGTGCAGCTTTTACTTACTCTTGCTGATAGAGAATCTTTTATGGTGTATGACGACAGAATCATGTTTCCTCTTAGTTAAAGAAAAACGAGGAATAAATCAGATTAAATGGCACCTTTGCCTCCCTCAACCAAATTATAAAGTGCTAGAAGACCAACATCACAGAAAAAATAAAAAATAAAAAATAAATAAATAAATATTATATTATATTATAATATAAATAAATATAAAGCCTAGAATAATCATTCTTCAATTGCACCTCTGGGAGTAGGTCAGGATTGGACGCGTCAAAAGTCTGGACCATTCTTCTAATTCTATGGTCTTTCCTGATTTCTGTTTCTTTCTACATTGTAAAACAATGCTGAAGACATCCACAATATGCAATAATTTCCTTTAAACAGTTACTGTTGATATGCATCTGCTACTCATGATCTGTAAAGCCTTTATAACTGCTCTAATCTGGGGTGCTGTGAATTGGTGATTTCTGAGGCTGGTAACTCTAAATAAAAATCTCCTTTGCAGCAGGGGTAAGTTTTTGGTCTTGCTCTCCTGGGATGGTTTTCATGAGATCTAGTTTCATCATGGTTGTTTGATGGGTTTTGCAAATGCACTGGACAAATCTGGTCTTGCAAGAACTATTTCAGAACAGCTGACCGTCATCTCTTAAAATAACAACTCACTACTGTTATTACCTAAATGACCTAATACGATATGTTTTATTTAAGAGTAAAAATAAAAAAATTCAGTATTGTTCTAGGATGCAGAAAAATAAATCCAAACTTGTGTCCAACGTTTTGCTAGGATATAGCTACAGTCATCATTATAATCATTTCATTTATTCTTCTAAACTAAAAACATCTTCAAACCTTTATGTGTAGGGGTTTTTTTTGGACATAACATTTTTTTTGGACAAAACACCCATTTTGATTTTGGAAACCTATAAAAATACAGCTTATATGGCTCTCACACCCCAATTAGCCAGGTTTTGGAGTTAAATCCAACTGAAAAACTTATTTGGTTCTGTTCATGAGGAAGAAAAGACCTTTTCTGAGTAGTTTTGACAGCAAGAAAAAAACAAAAAAAACAAAGGGTGTGAGTGAGTGGGCACAGGCGTGACATACACACAAGCCGCCTGAATCCACAGTAAACAGTGGGAGGCTTGAAGCTTCGGGTTGAAGTATGTAGAGTTACTTCAAAGTTTCTAAAAATGACTCAGCAGGGAGCAGGCGGTGTCAGGGCCACCGGCTTCTCTCGCTTATCCGGTGCCCATCTTCATAAGTCAAGTGTCACACGCTACCCGTCTACTGTTGCGCTATGAAATCCAGACAATGGCTTCCTGGCGTCTCCGAACGGACCTCACAGACTGAATAAGCTCGACTTGCTGAGTCATTCGAGTTGAGCTTTAAAGGAACTGGCAGTTTAATCGTACGCGATTATTCGGGTCGGGATGACAAAGATGAGAGAATGAAGCCAGTCATACTTGCTGCTTGGCTGAAGAGATGTGTAATTAAGACGTGTTTTTATTGACTAATTGAATTGATTCATTTGTCCAACCGTTGATCATAAACAATTCCCAAGAGCATCAAACCTATTAAAGTTCTGTTATGCCAGCAGGGGAGAGTAAACCACCGGTGCTTGCTGATATAATGCTGAAGAAGGCATTTTAAATTCATTACCAGTCTTAGATTTGTACATGTGGACTACAGTTTATTGTACATTCTACATTGAGATGATAGAGGTGATCAGTTATCGAACCGAAATATCTAGATGCTTAGCAGGACACACTGATGTTTTCACCAGCTACAAAACTCATCCAGTCCAGCTCATCCAGTGGATGCTTTTCCTTAAATGCAATCCCATTTCTTCACCAAGCAATGGGGATTGTGTACATGAACACACCACGATTGATATTTAGTCTCATCTCAGTGCAACACACAAGGCCAACTGCACTTCTAAAGAATTTCAAAGGAAGTCTCTATCTTTCTTGCAACACTTCCAAACATTCTGTTGTTTGTTAAAGGCTACTTCCATCAGTTGATGTTTGAACCTGCAAACTACAGGAATCAAAAGGCTAAATTTTTGAACCTTTGGGCTCTTTATTTTGATATGAAATTTTTTCTCCTGCTTCATCATTCTGCTCACGGTTCCTTGTATCTCTGATTTAATATTGACGGACGTGAAACTTGACTCTAAACCGCACATGTATTTTTAGATCCATTACCTGATTTAAGGAAGATCAGTAGACACCTGTCTCATATGTATTGAAAGTGTGTTGTTCCCTTGGCAATGGACGACCAAGGAGTTTCACATGTGCGCAGCCTCATGTTTTTTTTACCTCAGAAAGTAACAGGACGTGGTGAAGGCCAACAACAGAAAATAAAAACCTCAATAGATGTGATTACCCTGGTTATTTATTAAATTCAGGTCATCAGCTGACTTCATTTTATTGCCACACAACATTGCTGAGGCTAAACCGTTCTAACCCTGACACACCCACCACTCTGGTATAGTGTGATAGTCTGATCTTTATGCTCCATAGCAAATTTAAGTGTTTTTTTTTTTGTTTGATTAATCTCACTAGCAAGCGATTTTCTGATGGCTACATAGGTGTTTAGTCCCAATCCTGCGAGTTCTCATCACATTGTGCATTCTTATTATAATGCATCTATGTTTAAGAGATCTCCATTCATGTTTTTTTTTTCTGATTACATTTCTTTCACAAAGTTGAAGGTTCAAGCACAGTCCTTACAGGTATTAATCATGGTGTTCAAATACTGTCCTTTTAAAAACCCCATTACTACCACATTTGTAGTTACATGACTCCACCCTGTCCAGTCTTGTGACATTGAAGCAACATGGAAGCAGAAATATTCCAGTTTTAATTAACAAAATTGAATGTAATTGAATACAGGTTTACTATACAAACCTTGTGCAGTGGCTATGAGGGAAAAAAAACTAACAAAAACTCTCTAACAAAATAATCGTTCATTAATCATAATCAAAGTAAAATGTTCAATTAATCTTGATATTTATTTGAGATCATAATCGCTCAGCATTACTTGCACTACAAGCACATATTTTAAAGGCTTACGAGTTAAGAGATTATTTTCCTGACAAAGTGTCCTGTATTTCAACAAAGCACAATATATCCCAGTTGACTTAAATGAGCAACAACAGAGACTTATCTAGCTTCATCTGTTCACATCAGCCTTAAGTGTTTAACTTTCACAGCGGTATTCAGGCAGGCCGCAGAATTCGCTGGAGCTTTATCCGAAAAAACCTTGTGTTTTTTGGGTTCGAGAGCAAGCCTGAATGTAGGCAGTGAATAAAGGAGAGACATAAGAGAGATGAATTGAAAGTAAAACCAGGGGAGATGATCGCACTTGGCATAAAGCGCAAACACAAACATAAACGTCGTCAGGTGCAGAACTTTTTCAACTGCATTACTTAGAAAGCTAAAGATATCCCAAGAGAATGTTGAGAATGTTTACGGTTAGGATATCATTAGCTTTCCAAGTAATGCAGTTTATTTTGCAAGATGCATAGATACCGAATCATATCAACTATTATTCGTTATATATGTTTGTATGGTAGAACTTATCATGAATATATATTTTATATTTTTAAATATTACATTTTGATACAAAATAAAATCTTATCCAGAAATGTATTAGCAGTATGCTTGTATAAATATGTACACCCCTTCATATGCCTATAAGCAAGTATTTACCCCAAGACCATAATAATAGCATCTCATGCTTCGTTTAAAATCCCTGCAAAGATAAACCCTTGTCAGCTGTAACACGAATAACTAGCAAAATCCAGATTCGTTCAACTTCAAGTGCGCTAACTACCAGGTTGAGGATCATATATTGGCTATACAGTGCACTTACACCGTGTGTAGACGCCATTATGTTTTGTTCTGTGTGGTACACGTATATGTAGGGAGCAGTAAGCTGTTCAGTAAACTCTTAGGTCTGCCGTTACTATAGAAACAGCTGTAAATCAAGGCTTGGAACTCAAGCACAGCAGTCAGAGCAACCTAAATACATTTCTGTTATTGGAAACAAAGCTCACAGGCTGTTTGATCTTGCCATCTCGTGCACTCTGATGCACTCTGTATACAAAAAAAATTAAATCCCAATTTATTTAGATAATGGGAAATCATGGTGTTGATCAGTGATCTGTACAGAACGTTCCTCATAACTCGGCGTTTACGTAAACTGCGGATTAATCGCAAAGATTAACCACCACAGTGAAAAATTATATTTTACCGCAGCTGTATAACTTTACATTACATTCCAAATTATATCATCACTCACACTTATCTATTGTATTTTTGTTCAAACTCTCTCTTCGTCATGTGCTTCATTGTCAGGGTTGCCAGATCACACAGACAAAATTCCTACTATGGAGTGTAAAAAAAAAAAAAAAAAAAAAAAACTCCCACTATGGGGAGAAAAAAAAAAAAAAAAAAACATTTGAGCTTGAACTCGTATTGTAGTTAGTCTAGTTATATACGGATATACTTTCTTCCACTAAAATTAGTCTGTTTTTTTTAAATGACAAAAATAAGATTTTATTCCTATTATTACAGTCTGTCCATTTCATTAAAGATAAATAATAAATAAACAAACATACCTCATGTCTACATAGCTCATATCGTCATTCAATTTAATAATACAGTATTTAATAGGTGAAAATTTATTTAATCATGAATGTTATTTAATTTAAAATGATTGACAAGTGTTCCTTGCTTCAGGTGTTCTTTAATATTTACAATTAATAAAAGGGATTGCGGAATGATGTCTTCACCATTTTTTTGCTGATTTAAAAAAAAATAAAATAAAAAAATAATAATCTAATCTATAAACCAAAAACCGTGATGTGTTTCGTTGCACCCCTTAAGAAAAGTCGTTGTCCCACAGTGATGCCATGATGGTCATTAAAACTGACTCTCTTTACTAGAAGCGCTGCTTAAGTTCAAAACCAACAACACATTTTATATTCAAAATGCATCCACTTTATTTCAGTAACTCCTTTTCCAGTGAATGCTTGCTCTTTTGGGCCACCCAAAGCTTCACAATTATACTGGCTTGGCTTCACTAGCTGCGCAGCAATAACCAGCCAAACCCCACCCACCTCATGCCATCAGCTAGTCAGCCATGTTAACACATCACTTCTGTCCGTTTCCAACATGTCTAATCTGGTCGCATTTTCACCTCAAGTCCCTGGATCAAATTAAGTTCCGATGAAGCAAGTTCCCATAAAGCAAAAGCACTGGCATCCAACCCACACACACACACACACACACACGCACACACACCACTGGGCACATGGACTTGAACAGAAATGAGAAGCAAATGGCTTTTAATACCTCCTTCCTTCAAATGAGCAGAAATTGCTAGGCGGAACTACGCAAACTATGCAAAATATGAAACTATTGTCTGGATTCAGTAATGAAGCTAATTGTTCGGGAAGCTTAAAATTTACCTACATTATGGAGTCATTACCAATTTTGCAGAACAATATTGCAGTTATAGCAAGAATTAAAAAAACTGCAAGAAAGAAAAAGACACAAAAGGCTTCGCTACTCTTACAGCCAAGCCCACACCGAAACTAAATCCTAATCTGTTTGTGTCGGAGCTCAATAACATCGCAAATTCACGGTACCCTTTGAGAGCAAGCTTCCTCGCAGTAATCTGCACTTTTCCACAAACAGCAAAATCCTCTGTAGAGCCACGAATAGCAGATGTAATAAATGCATTTCAGCTCGTTCTCAGCCACACCTGTGGACTAAGCATGTCCATCGACCTGTCCATCAGCTTCTCTGTTGCATTCTTTCTCTCAGATGTTTATTCTGAATGCACAGAGCTCCCATTAGCATGAGCAGCGCGACTTTACTTCAGCGCAATGCCTGAAAAAAAAAACTCAAAAAACATGGAATCACATAAGCACAATCGTTTAAAACTAAAGACATGCTGCTGAACGTTCCGGTCTTGTATTACGCTGCGAGACTCTGTCAGACTGAATGAAAAAGTAACATTTTTATATCAGTTCTGAATTCTGTGCTTCGCCTGAAACGCCTCAAGCTTTTACATATGACAAGGAATTTTATGCAAAATAAGATGCGCGGTGAATGACTTGGTGCGTTTTGCCTGCATATAGTGGAAACCGATTTATAAACAGTGAAGTCATGGTAAAGCCAGATATCAGAATAGCGCTAGAAACAGACCAGCCATGTTGTAAATACAAGGAGAGCAGGACAGGTAAACAAATGAGAGGCATCTCAGGCAGCTGAATAAATATTCTAATATTCAATGACACAGCATTTTCAAAAAACTTTTTTTTTCTCCTTTTTGCTCATTAACTGCACAAGTTGTAACAGAAATAACAGCTGACATTAATGCGTTTTCAGTACAAGTTAAAAATCCTATAACTGATGGGAAAAACAAGAGATCACCCGATACGATATCATCGCAATACCTGTGTGATTGGATTTGTATCCACTATCACTGGGGTGGCCGATATAACCAAAATCTTCTATCACGGTAGAAGCAATTTTCTAGATAACGATATACATCACATTATAGCAATTTGTATTTGAAAATGCATAAATAAAAATTCAAACACAAAGAAACTTTAATTTTATTTAAACTGTGCATTGCTGAGGTTTGCCACATTTTTTTACTTTAGCCATATTCGTTTGGATGCTTGGATTTCAGATGATAGAAAAGGTTTGACGTGTTTCCACCACTTGTTAAAACAGTGCACTTGGATACCTTGCAAATCACGTTCGTCTCATTCGTATCACTTTTCTTATACCCAAACCAATTCCACAACACAGACGACTTTTTTCTTTACAATCTCCTCGTTGTTGGTTTTGTCACATGTAAGCAAACTCACTGCTGCTGCACCATCTTCTTCTATTGTCGAAGTGTATGTGAAGCCAAACACATCAAAAGAGGGACGAAACCGTGGCACCTGATTGAACTAAATATCTGCGCGGCCCAGTGGACAGCGCAGCGCGACTATCTGGATAGCGCAGAGATGATCTGGTTTATTCGCGCAGCCCGACCCACTGTTTTTTATTTAAAAACAATTTATTTTAAATGTCAGGACTGTTTAATATTGTTTCCGCCTTGCCCTGCCTGGTTTGGACGTGTGCATCCCAGCGGGGTAAAATATATTTTAATGGTCGGCGCGGTCTATTTCTATCAGCAGGTTTGTGATTCGAGCAGTGCTGCTCAAGTTGGTCCACGCTGCGTGATCCACTGAGTCTGGATATTTGGTCTGCCCACGCCGGCTCAATCGGGTGCCACGGTTTCGTCCCACTTTAGATGTGTTTGGCTTCACATAGAAGTGAATGTGTATTGCGTGGTTACGTAACGTGCAACGTCACGTGATCATAACCGCGATTAAGACAATAGACCAAAATCTCTATCGGTTGACAAATTTCTACCAGTTAACCGTGTCTACCGGTATATCGCCCTACCCTAACTATTACCATTTTATAAATATCCTGATTCGGTTTCAGTCCTAGCCCACAGGATGCTGTGCTGCTTTTGAATGTGTGAATACTTTAGAGTGCACCACCTGAGGAATTATAAAGGAACTGCAACATTTTACTGTGGCGAAACATTTTATTATTTTTTTTGCCCCATCTCTAAATCCTCCTAGTACTATATGTATTCGAGATTCAGTTGAGGATCGCTAGTATTTCGTGTGATTATTATTAGTTTAATTTATACAAGTTTGCATTGTAAAATGTTGCTGCTCCTCTATAATCCTACAGGTAGTGTATAAACTATTTGTACTCTGGCTGGCATTACAGTGTGATCCGACTTATTTGCTAACTAAAAATCTATTATATATATATATATATATATATATATATATATATATATATATATATATATATATATATATATATATATAGAATCAGCACATGGGTATTGTGATAATATATTATCGCCTGGTCCCTGGTGATTCCCATCGCCAATATGTATGCTTTGGTTTCTCTTTTGGTTTTTACAGGAGATCACAGTATCAAGTGCAACAACAAATTATACAAGTCTCCTATACTCCTAATATTAGCATTATTTCCTTGAAGAAGAAAAAATAAAAACACAAAATTGCATCTATTTTATCCTATATGTCACTGCAGGAACTCATTACATCAAATCTCTATCTAACGAGGTGAGAAAGGAAGCAGCATTTCTTTCCTTCCTCTCTTGCATCTCCACCCTTTCAAGCCCCATTCACCCTGAGCAAAGTACTTTGTGCCATTGCACCCATTACTCTGATACCTTTTGCCACGATCTCGTGAAATATTTATAACGCAGGGTCCTTCCAAAGGCACTCCAAACCATTTCGCTCACGTCCACCAGCCAAACAGAGGAAATTGCTCTTCGCGGCAGCATCCTAACGAGACGCAGCCCAATGAACGAGAGTCAAAGACTTATCGGCTCTCTGAGGGCTTTCTTATGAGAGCAATCAATTCATATGAGAAGGTTGCACTTATACAACAACCCATGACCAAGGAATGGATCACAGCAGTGTTCGAAGTGCTTGCCTGCAAGAAAGGCAGCAGACTTTGGTATTTAACTTGGCGGAACCAGGGTGCTAAGAGGTTTTGAGGAAACTGGTCAGTGTAAGGTGCACAGAGCTGGTCAGTGTATAAAAACGGGTTCCAGAAAGGAGTAATCACACAACCTGTTAGATGCAAGGACCTTAAATGGAGTAGTTCGAGGTTACATAATTATAGTTTTGAGTTAAATTATTTCTAAAATTCTTAACAGCTTTAGGGGCGATCACTAGTACTATCACTGCTTATATAGTATACCCTTCATGAACTAGTCAGCAGGTTGAAATGTATATACTGTAAATACATGCACTTTACTACAATATTTTAGATTATATTATATGCACATGAGCTGAATTGTTTTGTCTTTTGCTTTTTTTGATTCCAACACTGGTGATGTTACTCTTAATCAAAATGTTTCCATGGCAACCACATTTTAACAGTGTGAACAGCGAGTCATGTGTTCGACTCTCGGCTGTGTGTATGAGGCAGCAGGACAGGGAGGATCCGCCTGCGCTCCGGCTTGCAGCAAACTGCATGTAGTCGAGTGCATCAAGGGAGGTGATCAGTGACCAGGGTAAATGGAAATAAATCTTCTTAATGACTCGTAGGGAGTCGCATGTGGGACAGTAACATTAGTGCAGAGACGTCTGTAATGCTTTGCTAGTTTTATAATCAGGCGAATAGATTTGTTTCAAGAGTCTCTGTATATAGAGGAAAGTAAGACTATTTTGAGCCATATTCGAATGACACTTCTTTGTCAAAAACACATGGAGTCATTTCTCCCACTCATGACCAAATAGCGTTAATCTGGGGTTATTCATGCGATTGCATTTCAATGTGTCCGTATTTTCCTGGTACACCATGGGCTTCACATTCATGTGTCCCCAGGCTAAATTAAGTTAAGATCATTACTATCATTACAGACTTTTATGACACCCTGTGTTGTTGCTTTAGTATGCCTGCATGTATGGATGTATGCATGTATAGGTGGATGCATGTATGGATGGGTGGATGCATCCTGTGTGCTAGGACTGAATCAGGATATTGGATGGGTGAATGCATGTATATATGTACAGTATGTATGAATGGACATATGGATGTATGTACAGGTGAAATGCTTGTAAGTAAGGGTGGACGTATACATGCATGTATGTATGCATGCATGCATGTATGTACGTATGTATGGATGCATGCATAGATTGATAGATAAATTGGTATTTTATTAATCCCAAAAGAAATTCAGCCAGTAGCAATAAGTTGTGCAAAACATGGGCAAAATGTAGAAGCGAGCATAAAGACACGCAAAAAATTAAAAGATGGCATAAAATTGCATTAAAAAAAAATCTGTCAGTATTGAAGATATTGCAAACGTTGTCTTTTTTAGAAATAAATTGGAACGAGAAATGTTTGGGAGCCGAAAGAACCGACTCCGAGTCAAATGATTCGACTCAGTGAAAAGAAGCGGAATTCCCATCACCACTGAGTGAGCGGACTAACGGTATAAATTGAATAATCACACAACACAGAGCGAATACAATATTCAGGATATTCGGGAAAGAGGGGGGGGGGGTTCCTACACAAGCAGCAGCGACGACATGAATTTGTGCAAAACCGACATGTGAAAGTCAACTATGCATGCTCGCAGCATAACAGAGCTATTGAGCAACACCTGGGTGTACTGCCTCCCTGCGTGTGTGTGTGTGTGTGTGTGTTCACACTTCACCGCGCGCTTCGCTAAAACAACGCCGTATGGCGCAAAAGTAAACACGCGGAAATATTAAACCCAGGACAGCAACACGTCGTGACAATATGACGAACAAATACAACGACTGGACCCAACGCTAAAGCAGAGAGGCGTTCTGCTAACTCGCTAATAACTACCTTTACTTCCTACTTTCACCACTCCAGCCGGCTAACACCCTTTTTTCCCTCTTGAGCAGCCAACTGGTCTCTTTACCAAACCCCAACCCATTACCCCGACTTTGCATCGTGGATAGATTTTTTTTTTTTTGCATACATTAAAATATCCATATTTTTTTTATTATTATTGTTTTATGCACAAAAAAAAAACCGTGTGCCATTTTAGCATGGCGCGCTTGATACTCACATTTAATAACTCTATCCGTCGTAGACAACTTCGGATCATCATTCGGTTTGTTTTCAGACATTTCCAGTCAAATGTGTGTGTGCTCGTCTCTCTCTCTTTCTGTCTCTCTCTCTCTCTCTCTTTTTATTTTTTTTTATTTGTAAACGATCCGTTGCTGTAGTCCTCGCTCAACAACTCTTCCCCAAAACGGGAGACTGCAGTGATATCGCTCGCTCGTATCACTCGCCAGAAATACTCGCAACAGGGTCAGAAATTTCAGTGCCGTTACTGTAGCTCCGTCTGATTTACAGCTCTACTGTAGCGAGCCTCTCACCCCTCCACCAACCGCATCTCCTCTCATCTCACAACCGAACGTGCTCCTCACTGGACACGCCTACTTATCGTCTACTTCTTCCTATTGGCCCCCGCGGTACAGTCCTGGCATCAGATTGGCTCTGCAACGTATTGATCTCTTTCTCGTGTGCAATTTAAGGTTAGCGTTCAAGAAAGCAGTATGGCATTATATCTAGATCAGTTATGTATATTGTAGCCGTTAAAACACAGCGCGTTCTAGCCATTGTGCCCCCGCCCTTTTTAAATAAACATACATATAGGGCTCAGGATTGTGCTTTATAGAATGACATTTTTTTCAACACAACCTAGGCAATATGATGAATTTTATTTCATTTTAACCAACTATACAAACATGACTGAGCAAAAAATTAAAAAATGGTTCACACAAGCAAAGAAATAGTACAAGATACACATTATCATGTTTTGTCCTGGGTTTTTTTTTTTTGTGTGTGTGTGTTTTGATTGGCCATTAAATAATAATAATAATAATGTGCCCATTTTGAGAGTTCCATATTTTTGTGATGTCATTCCCATATTCCAGTAAAATGCCCACGTTATACAGTATGTGTAATGAAACCCCTAACAGTTTGATGTCTAGAGCCTCCTCGTTAACACACAATTGGCTTTTATTTAAGCACATATATTTTTGAGTTGTCTTTGACCTATGCTGTTTTGCTGCCACTAATATGTTTTTTTAAAGATGTTTCATACTTAAGCATAATTTTTTCCCCACAGTATTTTATTGTAGGCAGTATGATGGCTTAGTGGTTAGCATTGTCGCTTAGCACCTTTAGAGTCGTGAGTTCAATTTATGCCTTGGGTCTGTGTGTATAGAGTTTGTATGTTCTCCCCATGCGTGGTGGGTTCCCTCCAGGTGCTCCATTTTTCTTCTCACATCCAAAAATATGCAGATTATGCTAACTGGTGTTCCCAAATTGCCCCGTATAATTGTGTGTATAAATATGTGTGTGCCCTGCAAAGGACTGTGCATAAAGTGCCTTAACTCTCCTGGGATAGAGTCCAGGCCTCGTGTGACACTGTATACAGGATAAAGCAGTATAGACAGTGACGACAAAACTAAAACTGAAAATCTATCATTTAAATCCTGAACATGGCAAAGATTTTTTTTTTTTTTTTTTTACTTCTCCCAGTATTTTATTGTGTCCAGTGGATGCCAGTTGCAGGGCCACCAGAAGGCATGCTGGACTCCAATCCAATTGGGCAAATTTTTATTCCCTTTCCCAGGGGCAGCTGGTATAAACGTAAAAATCTACCAGGGGGAAAACCTTAAAAATTAAATCATCCACATTGAGTTCGCCATCAAAATTAGATCATGTGCTGTAAATGAGTTTATTAAGCTGAATTGTTTTGAACTTCTGGCTAAAAAAAAGTCGATTATGTTCCCCTCATGCGGTTTTTATTGCTGTTTTTATATAACCTATATATCGGAACAAAATGTAATTTCCCTAGGATTATGATGGAACTCATAATAAAGTAACACAGTACACAGGACTACATAAAGTGTGGCTGCATGACGGTGTGAGATTAGTGCAGGCAATATAAAATACTCAGCGAAAAAAAGAAACGCCCCTTTTTCAGGACTGTGTATTTCAACAATAATGTTGTAAAAATCCAAATAACTTTACAGATCTTCATTGTAAAGGGTTTAAACAATGTTTTCCATGTATGTTCAATTAACCATAATCAATTAATTAACATGCACCTGTGGAATGGTTGTTAAGACCTTAACAGCTTACAGAAAGTAGGCATTTAAGGTCACAGTTCAAAAAACACAGGACACTAAAGAGACTTGTCTACCAACTGTGAAAAACACCCAAAGAAAGATGCCCAGGGTCCCTGCTCATCTGCGTGAACGTGCATTGGGCATGCTGCAGGGAGGCATGAGGACTGCTGATGTGGCTAGGGCAATAAATTGCCATGTCCGCACTGTGAGACGCCTAAGACAGCGCTACAGAGAGACAGGAAGGACAGCTGATCATCCTCGCAGTGGAAGACCACGTGTAACAACACCTGCACAGGATCGGTACATCCTAATATCACACCTGCGTGACAGGTACAGGATGGCCACAACAACTGCCCGAGTCACACCAGGAACACACAATCCCTCCATCAGTGCTCAGACTGTCCGCAATAGGCAGTCCATGAGGAGGAGATGCACTGCAGTACTTCAAGCAGGTGGCCACACCAGATACTGACTGGTACTTTTGATTTTGAGCCTCCCTTCATTCAGGGACACATTGTGAAACATTTTTTGTTTATGTCTTATGGTGTTGACTCTTTTAGTGTTCATACAAATATTTACACATTAAGTTTACTGAAAGTAAAAACAGTTGAAAGACAGAGGACGTTTCTTTTTTTGCTGAGTATATATACACTGCCTTGTCAAAAAAAAAAAATCAGTGTCTCAGAGCGGCCTGCATCAAGCAAAGAAAAAAAAATAAAAAGATTAGTTAAGACCTATTCAACACATTTGTTAATTGAAGGATAGTGCTGAACATTAACTTCATAGCAGAAATGTGTTGAAAAATGATAAGGAATGACCACAATTGAGGATCACTTCAACTTCTGGTGAAATTACGTTAAAAAAATGTTTTAATTATAACTCTCACTCACTCACTCATCTTCTATACCGCTTTACCCTGTATTCAGGGTCACGAGAGGCCGGGACCCTATCCCAGAAGACTTAGGGCACAAGGCAGGGCACACACACATACACACACTCACACACGTGTACAGTAATCATAACTATGTTGTGAAATTAAGAGCATGTTGTCACACAATGAGATGAGAACATTTACATTACACTTTGTCATGTGGTCTGATGGCATCAGATTGACCCTATTCCAGAGTGATGGGTGTAGCAGGGTAAGAAAAGAAGCACAGGCATATTGTATAGTGATACATCCATCATGCATAGTGCCTACTGCACAAGCCTTTGGAGGCAGTGGCCTGGGTTTGCTAAAATGGGTCAGGTCTAAGCTCTGCAATATTATGTGGCACTAAAATATAGTCAGCTGTTGACTTAGGTTATAATATGCATGACCAGGTTATAATAGCAATGGATTTTTTTGAAAGCACAGGCATATTCTAGGACTCAGATTGTGAAAAAGTGGTTCTTTGAGCACGAGGAATCATTTTCCCACATGAATTGGCCAGCACACTGTGCACTGTAATCATACCTAAAGGCAGTCAGATGAAATATTAGTGTTTGCCTTTTTTTCTTTTGGCCGGGCAGCGTACCTTTTCTAGCCTAGAGAGTAGATATACACCCTTTCAGTAACAAGCTTTTCAGTCGTATTTAATGGAAGCACCACATGAACTCTGTGTGAGTTCCCCCTGGCCATTTGGATAATTAGTCAATAGGTCAATCCCATGTTGCCTGACTAAAGTGTAAAAATGTCACCAAGTAGGGAATAGTGCAAGTGAATGCACTAATAGAAGGCCCCTATGTGCAAATCACCCTTAAGAGAAAAGAGCATTTGCACAAAGAACGGACATTTTGCTTACACCCCTGGGTACTGTACACAGAGAACTAGGTTGTATTTTACCTTTCAGTGTTTTTAAACGTTTTATAGTCTGCAGTCTGTTAACCCTTGACTTTACTGAGGCCGTGAAGCTGTCACGAAGATGTATGCGATAGAGATTTCATGGAGACATGCAGAGTCTGCGCTGTCCCTGTGCTGATTGACTTGATATAAACGTGTGGGCTTAAATGCATCGAGAGGTGTGACCTTTAAACTCTTTAGTCTCTACTCTAAATGTAATATGAATGGAAAGCCAGGGGACATGTCCATCCATGAATAATCCATCAGAATATTAAATGGAATCCAGTTTGCGATTTAGGCGTCATAAATCTTTTTATTATTATTATTATTATTATTATTATTATTATATATGGAAGCATGTGTTTGACATGCGAGGCATTTCATTTATTCTCTCCAGCCAGATAGTTATAGGAGAAGAATTAACTGTTGTTCCTTTTTCTGATGCAAACTAAGTAATCTAATTTCCCGATTTTTAAATGACAGAAAACATACCATCCATATAATAGAAATCACTGGGATGCTACATTAGGCCTGGGAAAAATCCCCAAACCCAGGGAGGACGGATAAGTGGATCCTGTCTTATTGCAGCCTTTCAGTTGAGCCCTGCTCAAATAGTACTCTAAAGTCACCACAGACCAAATTACTCACCTGACATTTTAGCAGGAATAAATATTTGCAAGTGAGCAGCAGGGCTGCATTATCACATGCTGCTTTTGGCACAGTGCGAGTTCTACTCTCTGTCAGATGTGCAGACAGATGCTTCGCACACAGTGGCTGGAGGCCTGGATGTTAGCCTGTCAAGCTTGTTGAAGTACAGCCACCCCGCAGACACAGAGGAACTTTGAAAAACATTGATAATGACATTTCTATTGCCATGCTGGAACTTGTTCTTTTTATGGGCCCTAATGTAATCCAGAGTGGCCTTGTTACACACAACTTTTGTTGTTTTAAATTTGCCATGCAACAACGTTCAGGCTTGGTGGAATATTGTGGAATTTACAGTAGAAATTAGGGAAATCCTACAGTTTTGATAAGTGCCAACAATCTATGGAGTTCTATTTCTATTTTATTACATATATGGATTTCACCATACTGTATCAACCTGCCTCTATTCTAAAGTAGTCAATAGTATTGACTAGACCATTTGTTTTAAGTATTTGTTGTGGTAACTTAAAAAAAGTGTCAAAATCTGTTGCGAATAATGCCCATAATACAGTAAAATCTTTAAACTAGGCTTTAGAATTTAAAACATGATCAAACATATACACCATATTGCCAACATACTGTACATACAAATTGTCAAAAAGTCAAATTGGAACTTATTTATGAATGTATGTGTAAAACGGTTGAAATGGTATAGTGAAGAAACTCTTAGCTGCAATAAAATAATAAAATAATGCAAACTTTTTAAATAGATAAAGAATGACGATCCCAGTCAAAGGTGGTTTAGAGCCCACTGCAATCATTTCCATGAACTTATTCAGTGAGTGTAATACCTGTTCTTTGAAAATTGACAAATAACTTGTCTGTGGGAACGGTACGCACTCGTTCACAAACACCACTTGCACATTACAGGAGTTATTGCTACATCCATTGTACAGTTCTGACCTCGCGCCAAGCCATTTTCTCCTGCTTGGGTCATTCAAGGTGTTCCTGGGAGGCCAGTGTCTCGGACATGAAGCAGGCCGTCCAAACATGGCTCTGGTGTACTAGCAAACTTTCTGGTGGTATCCAAGCACTAGTGAAATGCTTTGATAAGTGTATTAGAGTCACGGGGATTAATGACATATTGTGTTACACATTGTACTATACTACAGGACATGTCTCATGTCTCAGTACCAATGCATGTATGACAGTAGAACATGTACCATATTGGGGTACTCGCACTATATTATTAAATACATTCCATCCATGTGTTTTCCATTAATGTTGCACAGACAATAAACTGTACATATGCATGTGTGTTTTTAATAGCACAATTAACTGCCATCTTGCAACTACAGAATTTTCATGAACATTACTTTTGGTCTGAGGATTAAGTCATTCCAGAGAGACACGAATCCTGTGGAGATATTTTATTAGGATTTGCTGTGAGTTTACAGTGGAATTATAAATGATGAATAGCATCTAATGAAAACAATAGATGCTAATACTTTGAGGTCGTTCATTACTAATCAATACAGCGGTGATAACATTTCTCATGTTGTGCTACAAACCGCTAACTAACAATTACACGCATAATCACAGAGTAACACAGGGTGCCTGTGAGATCTGTAACTATTATGCGCTACTAATGACCACATATAATAAGGCTACCATTTGCCATAATCATTTCATCATAATCATAATGTATGCACAACAGGAGCATGGAAACGAATTCCTTTCGTCTATTTCACACAGTGAAACAGCATTTAAGTTACTGCAGAAAAAAAAACTCTGACAAAAATTATTGTGTCATGCAAATCCTAGTTTACTCCTTTTCCAATCTTGAAACAAATTCAAACAATTTTTCACCATGGTGTCATCTATTCCTCACCGGAGTTCTCGAATCCATCCAGTCACGGAAGCATAAATGTCTGGTCTTTGATAAAATGGCTGAGAGATTGATCTCCTGGTGAGTCAGCACTCCACAGCAAGAGTAAATATTTCAGCTGGATGTATTGAGGCGGGAGGTTACACCTGGTAATGCAGAACCTGCTGAGATTCAAAGAACTAGTAAAGGAGAAATCCTGTGAAGTTCTGGAAGCAGAATTAAAAGCTGGTATGTGCAAAGGATGGTAGAGGCCTGGTGCTCGCCTTTTTGCTTTGTTTGGCAGAAGTTCTCTTTTTAGTAATGTGGGCAAGTCCGCACACACACACACACACACACACACACATATATCAACCTTACCACAGAAAAATTTAATTGCAAGTGTAGGAAAATTTCTTTTCAAATAGTTGCTCATTTCTACATTTCATTGTGTTTAACTAATTAGACTGATTATACAGAAAATGGCATAATTTGTCTGTTATATTGTATATGTGGAATACTGGCTCACTGGCTCTTTTTTATTTTTTATTTTTTTATTTTCTGAAATAGTCTTAAAAAATACACAACAGGGTTTATAGAGAATGTGTAACACTGATAAATTGATGTGTACTGTGTTTTAAATATCTAAATCAATATACAAGCTTTTACGATTTGTCTGTGTTGACCTCAAGAGGTTAAAGGGCAACATCTGCAATTCAGCTTATTGATCCCGATCCTGCTTCTGTTTTGATACAATCTATTATCCCACGTGCGTGCAAATATCACATATCATATTAAATGGGCTTTCTCCGATGAAGTTATATAGCTAGCTAATATTACTGCTCATTTTTGCAACAGGAAAATATAAATAACAGGGGAAAAAATATATAAATATAATAATAATAATAATAAATTAATAAATAAATAAATACATATTTTTTCCCATATACAGTCATACACAGTAAAATGCTTATATGACTGCTGATAACCTAAACATTTAAAAATAAGAAAAGTCAAGTTTTTAATAGGAATATGTATAAATATATTAGAAATATAAAATATATATTAAAAATGTTTACATTATGTACAAATAATAAAATAATAAAATAAAAATTAGAATATAAAAATATAATAAAATTAGCATTGTCACCTTGCACGTGCAGGGTCTGGGTTGATTCCCGTCTCTATCTGCATGGAGTTTGCATGTTCTCCCCGTGCTTGGTGGGTTTCCTCCGGGTACTCCGGTTCCCTCCCACGGTCCCAAGACATGCAGCTTAGGCTAATTGCCAAAGTGTGTGAGTGAGTGTGTGAATGTGTGTGTGTCCTGTGATGGATTGACACCCTGTCCAGGGTGTACTCTGCCTCGTGCCCCAAGACTCCTGGGATAGGTTCCAGGCCCCCTGCGACACTGAATACAGAATACAGCGGTATAGACGATGAGTGAGTGAGTGACCATGTCCAGTCATGGGCAAGGCAATGTGCAGAATAATGTGCAAAGTCACCGTTCAAAGTTTACAGTTTCATGGTGTGCAAAATGTGCAACTGTGCCATATGTAATGTGTGAGTAATTTTGGTAGCATAATTAACTCCTATCTGCAACCTACAGAAAGCCTTTAAGATTTTTTTTTTTTGAGGAAACCAGAGTATTCGGGGGAACATGGGGAACATGCAAACTCTATGAACACAGACCCGAGGTGGGACTCAAACCTGGATCCTGGAGGTGCAAAAGGGACAGTGCTAACCTATAAGCCATCGCACTGCTCTCCACAAATCAGTTGTCTAAAAACCATGTTGGTTGGTTGCGTCGTCACGTCATCACTGATAGCGACAGATAGCAATTATACCACTGACCGTATAACAATTGTGGATGGAGAATGAGGATATTCAAATATCAAACCGCCCAATCAAAGTAGCTTACAGTACATTCCTTGTTCTCTGACTTGATTGAATCCCTATTACACTGAAAAAACTGCCATGTTTTACCGAACTAAGTAAAAAATTCGCATCAGCTTGGATGCAAGGACTCCCAACGAGAGTAAGAAGCTTATTTTAAGAACGATGTGTCTTATTACTCAGCAGATTTGCAGTGCATGGTGGACATCTTGTGTGCAGGGGTTTAAACCGTGCGCTGTCCTCCTCCCTACAGAGTACTACTTGGCAAGCTTAGAGACAGCAGAGTGGAGGAAATTGCAGAGTGCAGTTGAAAAGGACTGCTCTAGCAGCTGATGAAAATGCAAATTGCTGGCACGCTGAAGAAGCGAAAAAATAAAATGAAATAAAGATCTGCTGTGTTGTGCTGGGCAGTGTCCTCTAAGGCAATTATGAAACTGCATTTTAATGTTCAACAGAATTTAGATGGAGAATAATGACACTAGTCCAAATCTCTTTTAAATTCACTATCTGAAATTATCAGGTATTTTCCCTTATATTCATTCTTCCATCTGCATTATTTCCATAAGAATTATTCAGCTTCAAGGCTTAAGGCTTGGGGTGTGGGTGGGGTGGTATGGGGTATATGCTTTGCTTAGCATCAAGACACAATGCAAAAAGGAAGAATAGAAGAAGCTGGCGAGGTAAGATCCGTTTTAAGAGACCTGTTTGGAGAATTGTTGTGGTATAATGGGTGTTAAACATTGTGTGGTTAATAAAAACTAATAAATTATAGAATCAATGCTGATTATTTTCACATAACAGCATGCCCTGCTCTGTTTTATTCACTACTTCATAGTTATACCATATCTAATCAGCCAATCATACGGAAGGGAATTAGTGCATTGGTCAGGACTAAATACTGAAGTTCAAACCAAGCCTCAAAATAGGGAAGAAAGATTTGACTTTGAACATCACTTGGTTGTTGGTGCCAGACGGGTTAGTCTGAGTATTTCTGAAACCGCTGATCTACTGGGATTTTCACATGTGAACATCTTTAGGGTTTACAAAGAAAGATCTAAAAAAAAAGAGAAAATATTTAGTGAGAAGCAGTTCTGTGGGTAAAAAGGCCTTGTTGATGCAAGAGGTGAGGGGAAGCTGGCCAGACTGGTTCAAGCTGATAAAGAGGTAACAGTGACTTAAATAACATCTAAAGAAGACCACACTGAGCACCACTGAGACTACAGTTCACATGGGCTCACCAAAATTGAAAACTGGAACAAACATTGCCTGGTCTGACAAGTCTCAATTTCTTCAGTGACATTTTGATAGTAGGATCAGAATTGGTGTTAATACACAAAAAAATCCTGCCTTGTATCAACAGTTTATGTTGCTGTTGTTGGTGTAATGATGTGGAGGATATTTTCTTGTCACGCTTTGGGCCCCTTAGTACCAATTGAGCATTGTTTAAATGCCACAGCCTACATGATTATTGTTGCTAATGCTTTATGAACACAGTGTCCAGCAGGATAATGCGCCATATCACCAAGTTAAAATGATCCCAAAAAGGTTTCTTAAACATGACGATGAGTTCATTCTAATGTCTTAACTGTCGATGTCAATCCAATAGAGCACCTTTGGGACACAGTGGAGCGAGTTATTCACATCATGAATCTTACACCTGACAAAGCTTAAGGTACTGCATAAAACTGTAAGAAATGTTTCCGGCACCTTGTTAAGTCTGTGCCATTAAGAATTAAGGCAGTTCTGAAGGCAAAAGAAGGTCGAACTGAGTATTAACAAGGTCTATCTAATAAAGTAGGTGGTGAGCGTATTATCAGTTCTGTTCCATGAACATGAAACAAAAGTAATTGAATGATTAGATTCATTCAAGACATCATCATGTTGGCTGCTTTGACCTACAGCTTTCAGCACACAGACATACTGTGTGTACAATTTGGAGATGCAAATCACCCTACAGCGCATGTCTTTGGAATGTGGGTGGAAACCAGAGTACTCAGAGATAACCCACCAGCACAAGGAGAACATGCAATTCTCCAAAATTAGCAGGAGTTTACAAACTCATAATTTAAGTAAAAGTACGTGCCTACAAATGTACTCCACTTACATTTTTTACTCAAGTAGAACTGCTAAGTATGTGCTGCAAAACGTACCTTACGATGGAACAGATCTAAAATGTTGGCACACAATGGCATAAATTATTAATGAGAAAGTAAATACAATTAATTAGTTATGTTTATTTGCATCATAACAGATCATTCTTTTTTTAAAAAAAAACAAAATTCTATTTGTAAATGATATAATAATTTATATAAATGATTTGCCTGGTTGGTTTAGACATGGCTGGACAAGTATGAGTGAACACAGCATACGACAAAAGACATTACAACTACAATTTTTAATAACATTCAGCATTGGTGAGTTTTATTGATAAGGAAGAGACCACCTTACAGGTTCTGTTGCCAAGGTAACCGTCGATCACTTTGGTGCGGTAACCAATCAGCTCTTTCGTAATGACCTGCCGATCATTTCTGTAAACTAGGAATTATGGAATTGTTTTGTTCCTGTGTTTTCACACATGGGCCAGCTTAGGTCAAAGTATGGTGAGAGTGACAGCGTAAATGCTTGTGTTTAGGTTAGAAAATCAAAAAGTAAGCAGGCTCTTTTTAAAAAGGTAGGGAGTGCGAAAAAGTGTGAGGTGTTAAGTTTATGTTCTGAAGCAGAGATAATGTGGAATTGCTAACCAAGGCACAGTAGTACCTTTAGAGGTACTGCAAACAAAACCCCCCCACACACACACACATTGCACACACACAGCTGCAACAGGCTTTTCTATATTAGGTACTAGCCAGCACTAGAGCACCACAACGACGTGTCACCCAAGGAGATAGAACAACACTTTCGGTGACCAGAATGGCCTTAAGCCAGAATGTGACAATAGAGACTGGGTGCTTTATTTTTATCCTAACTCTTCTGCAAGTGTCATGAAGCACTTTGATAAGGTCCCTCAGCTGCTGTGCTTTTTATGATGAGTCTATTCTTCCGTTCTTTATGACAAGACAACAAGGTGACATGACAACAAGGAAATTAGGTGCTTCTATTCAAAGACAGTTTTTTTTTTTTTTTTTTAGTTTAAAGCTATTTTGTAACATGTAAGTTGTCTGCCTACTGTACATTTT
Source organism: Clarias gariepinus (assembly GCF_024256425.1). Lineage (NCBI taxonomy): Eukaryota > Metazoa > Chordata > Actinopteri > Siluriformes > Clariidae > Clarias > Clarias gariepinus. The sequence goes on from NC_071100.1 coordinate 34,710,085, forward strand.
CCAGTAGTCTTTGGTTAGGTCAGAGAGATTTTTTTGCATTCTGTCAATAATCTAAAAACACCTCCATATGCAGTATATACACACTACATGGACAAAAAGTATTTTGCCAAACCTGCAATGATATTGTATTGGTCCCTCATTTGCAGCTATAACAGATTTCACTCTTCTTGGAAGGCTGTGAATAAAATTTTGGAGTGTTTCTGTGGGAATTTGTGCTCATTCATTCTGTAGAGCATTTACGTATGGGTACTGATGTTAGACGATGTAGATGCCTGGCTTGCAATTTCCATTGCAATTCATCCCAAAGGTGCTTAATGGGGTTGAGATCAGGGTTCTATGGGGGCCAGTCAAGTTCTTTCACACCAACCACCACCAGTGCTATGCTTCCAACTTTAAAGCAACAGTTTGGGGCCTTAGAACACCTGAAGTCAATAATGAGCAGGTTTGGCCAAATACTTATAACACTAAACCACTTGAAAAAATATCAGAAGCAAATGGCACTAGATAGCGTTTTATTTTAATAACGTGTATTCACTTTAATTTCAGTCATGTGTTACAGTGAAATTGTTAGTAGTCTTAGTACTTGGTTAGTACTTGTTTTCCTTATATGCAGTAACAAGCCTAACTATATTCTGACTCTGACAGTGTTTAGCTTAAACAAAAACCCTAAAAAAGCACTATGATTCTGCTGTATGGTTGTAATTCCCACCCAACCTGTTCCTTTATGACTGAGGAGTTAGTGATGGTATGATACACTTACAATTTCATAGATATATCATCTTAATGGCAGACTTGTGTATTCTATAACACACTGTAATCTTTCTCATCTGTATGGTGGCTGGTTTTGATTCCCGCCTTTGTGTGCATGAAGTTTGCATGTTCTTCCTGTGCTTGGTGGGTTTTCATCCGGGTCCTCTGGTTTCCTCCCACAGTCCAAAGACATGCAAATTTGGCTAATTGGCATTTCTTAAAATGCATGTATTGTGTAAATAAGTGTTTGAACATGTGTGTGTGCCCTGTGATGGATTGGCACCCAGTCCAGGGTGTATGCCGCCTCATGTTCTATGTTTCCTGAGGCTTTAAAGCCCCCTGTGACCCTATATACAGGATAAAGTGGTATAGACAATAAGAGTATCTGTATGGTCAGCCTATCATGATATCAGCTGAAAAGTCCAATTTGATCTCACCAGGTACCAGCTGCCAAACTACAAGTAGTGCTGGGCAAACTGGTAGACCATGCTTGCCATTTATAAAGGTATTCTCTATTTTTGCCCTAATCTTATTTTTCCTTCAAAGTACTTTATTAATTAAAGAATTTATTGAAAAACCATCTCCTTGCCACAATTTTTAAGCCAATTTATTATTATTTTTTTTAAACTTTGTCCAATCTTTTCCCCTAATTGCCATTGGGTTTCCCCATCTTAACTGCAACCAACATGGTAGTATGAAGGTTGGCTTTGAAGCCAACCAAGTTTTTTTCCAGTTGGACCATCTCAGCCTTAGTATTTAGTACTTCAAGTAACTTGTTCGAACCTTGTTCACTTTCTGTAGCTGTTTTGTGCAGTTAATGTAAAGTGTCCCTGCAGGATAATGTGAACTAAAGAGGATTTTTTATTATGATTTGAACACTAGAAAAGTGACATTTTGTAACAAAGCGATACATTTCTGTGTGTGCACTGTTCATAAAGGTACTGAAGCAGTAGTTCACTAACCTGCAGCTGCAAATAGGTCTTTTCATCTGAATTCCATAATAATTAGAGGATTCAACACTTATACAGTTTAACACATTACACAACCCCTGCTTTTGTGTTCTTCTATATAAGAGCTGTTATATGTAGGAGACTATAAGTAGAACTCAGCGGTGAAGCCCATTAGCCCATTAGTGTTGACAGAAACTGCAGCCATTTCCATGACAACACCATGAACTTACTGTACAACTGCAATACAGTCGTTTATAATGTCTTGACAAAGCCACCTCATATATTTTTTCTTCTTCGTCTTATATTTCACCTACATTAAAGAGTTTAACTAAAGTGTTACACTGCAATGAACCACCAATTGTTCCTCGACAGACAGTATCCTGGAATATCTACTGTACAGTAAGTGAGAAGGGAAAGAAAACTCTTAATCCAAAGTAATGAACATAACTGCAATTCATACCAATAGAAAAAATAATGTTCTTAAATTTTTTAATAAAGTAATAAAGTTATTATCTTATATAACCACATTGAGATCTGTATTCCATAGGTGTGTCATACAGAAGCACATTATCTTTAAATTTTGTCATGCTCAATCTATAAAATCTGATGTCCAACTGCAGTGCATATCAATAGAAGGTAACTCGCTGTTCTGTTAAAAAACACGCTAAAAAAAAACAACACTTCTTATCAAGTTTGAAAGAAAAAAGAAAAAATATTAACATAAGCTAGCTGATTGAATTATTGCGTTCTTAATCATTCTAATTTCTTAAGCCTTTACAAGTTAAAGTTTCCTTTGACTATTGAATGAATGTCTATTTTACAGTCCTGTGAAAAAGTATATGTTTTTTTATGTTTTGTATATTTATTTAACGTTTTGTAAAATTATAATATTACAAATTTAATAATTACACAAAGATAACCTGAGTAAACACAAAATGTTTTAAAATTTAAAAAAATTGCAGTTTTTAAATTATGATTTTTATTTATTAACTAAAAAAATATGCCCAAACCTCTGAAAAAGTAATTCACCTCCCCTTTAGAAAAAAAGAGTGGGCCAAAATTTCTCCACAGCGATGTGAAAGACTTATTGCCAATTATCGAAAAACGCTTTACTGTAGTTGTTGACTCCAAGGGCAACAAGGGCTTTTTCCACATAGGGCCAGGCAAGTTTTGACAGTTTTTTTACTTAAAATAAATGAAATCACCATTTACAAACTGCAGTTTGTATTTGCTCTGGTTATCTTCATGTAATATTAAAGTTCTTTAATGATCGTAATCATTTAAGAGGGAAAAATATGCAAAAAATAAACTTAAAAATTCAGGGAGGGGGCAAATAATTCTTCTGCACATTCCTAGTAAGCCAAGTAATTCTATAGATAAGTGTACATGTGGGGGGACTCAAAAATAAGTAGGGCTACAAATAATTTAAACAAATGTTTTAAATTACTGTGTTTTTTTTCAGGGGAATTTTCCATGAAGTTTATGGCACAAATAAATCATAAAAATGTTACAATAGACATAAAACATTAACAAATCAGCAATAACAATAATTGTACAATTTTAAACAATAATAAAAGAATCATTAATTGATTGATTGATTGATTGATTGATTGATTGTATTATGTTCATGATGTAAATCTGTGGGTCTAAACAAGAGAGTATGTGGACTTTATGTTACATTTATGGGTGTCCATGACTGCAAAAAGATTTAGAACATTAACCTAAAGAGAACTTTCAGTAGGAAACTGTCAACTACTGAAACTGACAAGGGCTTGTGAGCATCAGAACTGGATCATGGAGCAATGGAGAAGTTAGCCTGGCCTGATGAAATCATTTTTTCTTCATCAGGTGGATGGCTACGTGTGCTGCTTAACCATAGGAATGCCTGGCATTTGTGTGGATGTTACTTTGACACAGTTATGATGCTCACAAGCCCATGTCCATTTCAGCAGTTGCTGATTAAGTCCACCCCTACATGGCAACGGTATTCCCTTATAGCAATGACCCATAATGTGGCTGTAAATACTGCAAAATCTGTGTTCAGTGTGGGGAATTTGACCGACAAATTCCCCAAATCTTAGTCTAATTAACATCCAAAATATCCAATCCATGACGGCCCCAGCACACAACTTTCAGGACTTGGTACCAGATACCAAAGCACACCTTTAGGGGTCTTGTGGAGTCTGGGTCGTAACAAAACAGTTTAAATACACAATATAAGGAAGACAGTTTTAATGTTGTGGTTGTTCAGTGTATCTAAAGCCCAGTATGTTTGCTTAATATGACACATTAAGGTAAAGGTAAGTGCTATTGTCTTATTTTTCATGTGGATCTGGAAGACAATTTAATTGAATTTTATATATATATATATATATATATATATATATATATATATATATATATATATATATATATAATATTTATTATTATATATAATAATTATATAATTATTATATTTCTCTGGAGACCTGGAGAGTTTTTATTTATTTATTTATTTATTTAAGAACAATTTCATTTTTCTAATCGTAGACAATGCATCATTTCAACCCATCTGGCAAAAGATTTGCATGCTAGAACTTTTCCAACCTTTTGTTCTTTCCTAAATGGCAACCTTTCCTGCCTGCAGACTCAGCTTCCCACACACACTCTCTAAGGGATGATAAGATTTTAGACAGAAAGGCAGACTAAACAGATGACTGCTACAATATACCTCAAAATAAGAACCTTTAGATCCTTATTTTGCCTTAAGAGATTTCTGGACTGCCTGCAGGCTCTTTGAAGTCCAAATGTCCATATAACTTGTGACAACATGAAAGGCTGATTTATGAGTCCAGGAACTGCTTATAGATGTCCCATGTGTTGTGATTGCTCATCTCGGTTATAACTATGTTCATTTAACAACAACACATGGTAACTTAAGCTCCTAATTTGATCCATACAAACATAATGTTTGCAAAACACAGGCATCTGATGATCTACTACATTGTATTGTTGCTATGTTACTCTACCAGTAGTATATGACATTGAAAAATATGAATTTTCACAGATATTAATATCAATTGATGAAATATAAATTTTCAAATGTTTTTAAATCTTTTTGTCAGATTTTACTAATGGTATACTGAAATATAATTTCAAGCATTTAAAATGGGTTAAAGGGTTTTATTGACAATTATATTAAGTTTATGCAAATAGGCAACTTTTGCAGTGTTGATCCTTCTTTTTCAAGAGCGCTGCACTTGGCCATGGCAGGCTGTCAGTCAACTTCTGGGTCACTGTCTGACTGATTGCAGCATCTTACATAATAAATGCTTGGAGGCCCAAGAACCCAGGAAAAACATGACAGACTGATATTCTGCAAAAGGTATAAGGATTGTACTGCTGAGGACTGGGGTACAGTCATTTCCTCTGATTAATCCAATTGTTTTGGGCATCTGGAAAAAAGCTTGTCTGTAGAAGAAAAAGTGAGCCACCATCAGTCCAGTGTCATGCCACCAGTAAAGCACATTGAGACCATTTATGTGTGGGGTTGCTTCTCAGCCGAGGGAGTGGGCTCACTTACAATTTTGCCTAAAGAACGAAGCCCATGAATAAACAAAGGTACACAAACATCCTCCGAGAGCAACTTTACCTAACCATCCAAGAACAGTTTGGTGACAAACAATGCCTTTTTCAGCATGATGGAGCAGCTTGCCATAAGGCAAAATTGATAACCAAGTGGCTTGGGGAAACAAACATAAAGATTTTGGCGAGGAAATTCCCCAGACCTTTTTTGCATTTAGAACTTGTGCTCAATCCTCAAGAGGCAGGTGGACAAACAAAAACCCACAAATTTAGACTCCAAGCATTGATTATGCAGCAATGGGCTTCTATCAGTCAGGATGTTGCTCAGAAGTTGATTGACAACATGCCAGGGCGAATTGCAGAGATCTTAAAAAAAGAGAAGGGTCAACACTGCAAATATTGACTGCATGAACTTAATGTAATTGTCAATAAAAGCATTTGGCACTTATGAAAGCTTGCAACTATACTTCAGTATACGATAGTAACATCTGACAAAAAAATCTAATAGCACTGAAGCAGCAGACTTTTCACAACTTTTACTCACTGAAATACAGTACCCCAACTGGTGTAAAGTGACAGAAGTTCTTCTTATTGTTTGAATGCTTATCTTGCACAGGGATGCTATAATGGAAAAACCCCAAACGTGATTGGGCACCCAGCTGTGTGACTTGATAAGATGTAAATCAACATACATACCTCAAGATAGCATGCCATATGTGTTATTGTTATTTAATGGACTAGTGCAGTTTTCTTATATATCATAGCACAGACATGCATTTTTACAGCATGTTTACACAACAACAAATATTAATTTCCATAAAAGTAAAACAATAAAACAATTATCACTAATTAAATGTTGATGAAGTAATATTAGCAGGACCCATAACACAGGTGGCTAAATAACGATACAGTATTTAATATGTTAGTTATTATTTTTAATGAAAAAACGTTGTTATTTATTATTTAGTCATTTGTATCTTTTAGTGTTTTATTTTATATTTATGTATAAGCATCAGCAAAAAAACAAACAACAACAAATAAATATAATAAAAAAAAAATTAAAAAAAATAAAAAATTTAGCCTTAACATTTTCTGGTCTTTTTGTTTGTTTGTTTGTTTGTTTGTTTTTGTCTGATTTTGGCGGATCTCTTTCCAGTGTACTTACAGATACCTGTTCTCGGTTGACAGGAGTGGAACTAAAAGTAGTCGTCTGCTGTTATAACCCCTCATTGTCTCAGTGTGTAATGTGCTATGTATGCTGAATTGCCTTTCTGCTCATCATGGTTGTCAAGACATGCAATATAAGTTGCCATAGACTTCCTATTATCTCAAACCTGGCAGGTGCTTCTCCTCTGACCTTTTTTAAAACAATGTTTTTTTTTCCTCTAGAAAACTGCACCTCAACTGATTTTTGAAAATAATTTTGTAGTGTATAAACTGTAAACTGCATAATAATTCATGGATATCAGTAATTCTAAAATACTCAAACCAGCCCATCTGGCACCAACAATCACGCCACTGTCAAAAGCACTGAAATCACACTTCCCCCATTTGTTAATTAAGCTAACAGGATTATTCCTTCATAATTTAAGCACATCCATTTTGTTATTAAAATGATATTAAGAGCTATCACTAGCTAGGGGTATCCAGGACCCAGGTTGTGCATACAAATAAACTACAAAACCCACCACACAAAAGACATAACAAATGAAAAATGCACACTGTTTTAAAGCTGTCTCAGCTTTTAAGTCTGACATGAAAGGTGGGCGCATAGCTAAAGAAAATACACATCCAGAAGGCATGGATGTGCATATATAATGAAGGGTAAATGCAGTCAGTGAAGCTGTGATTGATATAGAATGATGTGCAACTCCTAGTGCACCTTGCTGCACATATTTGTGTGAATCATGCTGGTGTTCTAAAAAACACCTGGCTACACTTGTCTATGCACATAACCTTCACCACATCATGTAAGCGCTGTAAACTATTTTTGTGTTATTTTTAACATAAAAACCTTTGAAGTTACATAGTGTTCTCTTATACACACTGTTTTGTTTTTTGCTGCACAAGCTTATATATATATATATTACATATATATGTATTAACAGTAATTTCAACTTTACTAAATTTGGCTTTACTTAATACTGTAATTTGTTTTATTGAAGGATCCAGTTGACACAAATCTTCTTTAAGATGCTTGTAAGGTGGAACAACTCATGTTTTAACTCTTCTTTCTGATTGGTGAAGAGCATGCACAAGAGCCTAAGCATTTGACACTCATCAGTGGCAGGACATTGTATGGTAGCTTGAAATAATGAGCTTGCCCTTAGGCTGCTATCTGACTCATGCTCATGACATCACCATCAGGTCACCCTAGTTACTACGACAATCTCCTCTTTTCTCCTGGACTTTCTCTTTCCTCCAGTGTTTGCCCTATGACCTGTGCAAGACAAAAAAGGCCTTTTCTGTAAGCCTGGGTAAAGGATGACAAATACAATGCCGTAGTTTTTTTAAACATGCTTCACTGATGGGTTACTGATGGCTTAATAATTCAAAAGTTGTTTCATTTGCTGTGCTTTTCCGTCTGTTTTAAGCATGGTTTTGTCAGTGCTGCAAATTGCTCTACATGTTGAAGACTGCAGAAAAGCACATGGCTAATTAGTTTCGCTTGGCTAATAGGCAGATACTTTAAATAGTGACACACAAGGTTGATTTTTCCCCCCCAGACTTATTCCTTGGTGGGTTTCATAAATTGATAGAAACAGTGCACTAATAAGCAATTCAGAGTCTATTTGACATGCTCACCAAATCCTAATTAAAATGAACTAAATCAGTAGATAGGCATAAATAATGATGAAATACTAGCTCAGGATTTTTCACATGGTGTTAGGGAGCTGGTAAAAACCCCATGTGTGTTTTCTCATCTGAAGCCTTTACAGCGCCACATGGTATGGAAAATAAATGAATGGAGCCTTTCTATAGCTCACTCCAAGATGTTCAGGTTGGATATCGAAGGTTCATTTACAATTACACCAACATACATTTATCTTTCTTATGCTCCCATATGTTGTTTTAACGTAATTCTTATGTGGTTTCATTTATGTATAATACTTTTCCTTGGAAAGCCGTAGTGATCTGAAGAAAGCAACACTGTAGTTAATGAAGGAGATTTGCTTCTTATTTTGGAGCTGTGGGCATTGACCGGGTCTTCAAATGACTTGCCTGAGACCACTTCACTCACTGTCAGGTCTACAGGCATAAAATTAAAGAGGCAGCACAGTTTAACTGATATCTCACTGTAATGCATTATTTGGTGTGTGGTAAGACTGCAAATACTCAAAGACCAGACTGTTTCTCTTTGAGCATTCTAGAGGATCGACCTCAAAGCAGACCTCAGTCCTCGCCAATTAAACTAGCCAGAAATGTCCACAATGAGATCATTTTGGCTTAATTTACATCCTGGTAGGTAAATTAATTCGCAACGTTCTTAGTCCTTATTTCCCACCAGTTTCACATGGGGAAATGAGAGAAAGTGGTGTCATGAAAAACCAAGCAATGTTCACAATTAGAGTGGTAGGTGTTCCTCTCTCTATGGATTTATCTAATGAGCAGAATAGATTGAGCCTAAGGAGGGTGCCTCTGTGAGAAGTGAAAGATGTAGGGGTAAAGATATGAGGATTCGTGCTCGGTTCACTAATTACAGGCCATTTGAAGCCATATGCATTTTTCTCTTTCCAGCCTACTGCTTTTCCTGGAATGATTAGACCCTTTGCACTTTTAGTTGAACAAGTCATTTTATTCTGTACATGTATGTCGGTTACTTGGTGTGATTTTTGTACAAGTGAAAAACCTCAAAGGCTTACATTTGATTAGTTTCTTTTGTTCAGTTTTTTAATTTTCAGTTGCAGAAACAAATGACCAGGCATATTAAATATGTGTTTAAGAAAAAGCATAAAATGTTAATTGAGAAAAATATTATTATATAAAAATATACTAAATTATGTAAATAGGTAATACAACATATACATATATTATCAAATAATTTGGGGCACTTACAGCTCCACATCAATCACGGCTCTACAGCCAATCATAGGTGCCTGTGAGCTCACGCAAGAGGAAGGAGCAGAAAGCGGTGACCTCCAAATGTGTTACGCCTCCACCAATGGTGTGCAACGAGCAGCTCAAAAAGAATCGTCACACAGTTCGGAGGAAACTTGAAATCGTCTTAGGCCCTCCCTGACTTGTAGTAGTAGCCTTAATATGGTAGCCCTCTACTAATGGGTGGATATGAATAAAATTAGGGAGAAAATCATAGAACAAAAAATGAAAAAAAAAAATACTTATGAGTTTATGGTTAAATAATTAGCATTTTTGACTAACTATTGATTTTATAAATGTGTAGTTATTTAACAGGTGTAGGCCAGTTTCAATTATATTTTCTCCATTCTAATTATTGTTCAATCATCTCCATAGAGATATTATTGTATCTAGTGGTCAATTATATTCTATTGAATTCTATCATGCTCACCTTGGGCCACTTAGAAGCTCCATACTCCCTCTTTTTTACATTTTCATTGGTGGACGAGCAGCAGACAGGAAAATCATGACTGACACCACTGTTTTTACACCAGGGGTTAGGGCTAGTTAAAAATAATAATAAATAAAAATCTTTAGCAAATAGAGGCAAATTTTGTATTTAGGCATCTATAAAGTACAGAAATCCATAACCTGCAACATACTGTAAGTCAAATGTAATACCATTTTGACACAAATTTGCTCTGTGTTATACGCCATTCTGCCTAAATCTATTTTTTATGTTCTAGTTTTACCCAAATACATGGGTAATACTGTATGAACTAATAATAAATAAAATTGATGATAAAATGAACTTAAAAAAAGCATTCCAACATAAAGCTTATTAATTAGTCAACAGTCCTTTTTTCCAGTCGTAGTGATAATTACTTATTAGAGCTTGGTTCAAGGGAAAATACAGTATATTTAGAATAGAATAAGGTTAATACAGAATAACCCAAAAGCAAATGTACTGTCTGATGGTAAGTGTTTCTAGATTTGAAATGTATGCTGTTATGGAGGTTAAGTGGTGCTTGCTTTCTCCAGTATGTGAAAAAGCCTAGACAGTAGGTCTACTTATGTACCTCAAGGTCACAGACAATGTAAATCTTTATCAAAGCCCTTTAACAATTATCCTGCTGTGAAGTTCAGAGAGTGCACCATGTGGAAACAATAACCAGTTACATAGTTCTGTGTCTGAGTTTTATATAGCGGTCTGATCTAGTATTACAAAACATGGCTAATGCGAAAGGCAAAGCTGCATTTGACAGAATATTTGCCGTTTCTATGACTTCGTAATTTCAAGGGAAGTCAAAAAAGGACTTGAAATTTCTTGTGAATGAATGGGTAAAACTGCAACTGTAAGACTCCAGGCACAATATGGAGATGAAAACATTTAAATGTGGCAAATGGTTTAAAGAAGGTTGTATGATGATCACAGCCTAGGTGGCTTGGAGCCCATTGCAGTCGTTCTCATAAGCATTTAGCAAGTGGAACACCTGATCCTTGAAAATCGCCAAATACACACCTGCCTATAAGAACTGTACACACAATCACTCACAAACACCACTTGTACATTACAGGAACTCACCTGGGAGTTATTGCCTTATCACTAGTACAGTCCTGACCTCTCTTCAAGGCATTTTCAGCATGTTTAGGCTGTTAAAGGAGTTCCTGGGAGGCCAGCATTTCAGACGAAAAGCAGGCAGTCCAATCATGGCTCCTGCATACTGAAAATCTTTTCAACTGTACCATGAAGGTATCCAAGAGCTAGTAAAACGTTGGAATATGTGCATTAGTGTAGCCAGGAATTATGAAGAAAAAATATCTGCCTCTGTCAGATATCACAGCTTGCAAATGCTTTTTAGAGCATTTTAATTCTTGTACTTGGGATTTTCACCCATTCTTCCTTGCAAAAGCTTAACCCAATGTTGACCAAAGAGCTTGACCAATATTCTTGGGTCGTCTTGCATGCAAAGCTCTTTTAAGATCTACCCACAAATTTTCGATGATGTTTAAATCAGAGTTAGCCATTCCAAAACCCTCAGTTTCTGTCTCTTGATGTCTTCCATAGTGGATTTCGAAGTACTGTATGTTCAGGATCATTGTCCTGTTGTAGAAGCCATTTTCTTTTTTAGCTTCAGTTTTTTTTTTTTCACAGATGATGTGATGTTTGCTTCCAGAATATGCTGGTATTTAGTGGAATCCATTCTTCAATCCACCCGTGCAATGTTTCCTGTGCCACTGGCTGCAACACAACCCCAAAGCATGATAGATCCACCACCTTGCTTAATAGTTGTCAAGGTGTTTTTTTTTTTACGAATTTTTTTCTTTTTTTCTTCAAACATGCCTTTGCTGATTGTGGCCAAAGAGTTATATTTTAACTTCCTCAGTCCACAGCACTTGTTTCGAAAACACATCAGGCTTCTGTAGATGTTCTGGTGCATACTTCTGACATTGGATTTTATGATGGGAAAGCAGGTCTGCTGACTCTTTTTTAAGCTCAACTGATTCTTTTTTTTTTTTTTGGGGGGGGGGGGTATAAATTGTAAACTGTATGAAAATTCAAGACTATCACTAATTCTAAAATACTCAAACCAGCCCATCTGGCACCAACAATCACGCCGCAGTCAAAAAGCACTGAAATCACACTTCCCCCATGTGTTAATTAAGTTAACAGTATTATTCTTTCATAATTTAAGCACATACATTTTGTTATCAAAAATATATTAGGACACCTAGAGCTACTGTATCACATGCTCTTGGTATGTGGGGTCTAGGTGGTGCATCCAAATAAACTACAAAATAGAGAATAACTGCATAATCATCTTTACATCATCTGAGCATTGTAAAACTATTTTTTTTAATATTGAACAGCTTTATTGTGTAAGATTCTCCTGTGAGAAATAAAGGTAATTTTTCCTCTCACAACTGTATTCTGTAATTCTGCACAATCAAAAGTTGACAATCTTGTTCTAGACTTGAATACAAATGTAAAATACAGACATAGTGAAGGGGTTTTCTCTATATCAAAGTGGAATTAAAACAAATATGTAAAATGCATTAATTAAAAATATAACATACTGCAACTTCTAGTATTCTTGAATTGTCACTTTAATACCAGTAGATTTGTATTAAAAACATTCCATACTCATTATAAAAACGTAACGCATGTTTTTGGGAATCCCCAATAAACTTAATTTAGGACAATACATAATAAAATAAAAATGTAACAACAAACACCTGAGTGTAGTGATCATATCTTTAAACAGGAAAACTGTGGTCATAAACCGCCTTCACAGCTCACACATCCCTGTGACGCACCAACTCCCAGTAAGTTACCAGATATCAATACAAAGGAACCTGTGTGTGTTCAAACACACCTTCCTGTGTACTGTACAGTTCACAGTGCCGCTTGCATCTGCCCAGGAAGAAAGATGAGCAAAATAGGTGAGTTAGTGCATTCTTATAATGTTTATCTATGTTAAACAATGTGTTATATTAAGATAAAATAATATAATTAAATATAAACATAAATACTGTACAGGGTTAGAATTAGTTAATTTCCAATAAATTAGGTTATAAAGTGAAATTGTATGAAGCCTTACACTTACACGGTCTAAACACATTATTTGATTGTTGTTGCATAGCTAACTTCAAAAGAAAACCTTATCAATTTTGCCAATGACATGTTTAATGGAAATTTCTACCTATTATTGTTTATGATAAAAAAAAAATACATATATGTAAGTAATTCAAGCAGTATAGACTTTGGCTATAGACTCTGGCTGCAAACAACATTTAGTTCAGAGCCTGTGATGCATAAAAGCGCCTGATAAACTAACTATTATATACATTTTTCAAATTGGGTATAAAATGATGATGGCAATCAAAATAATCAAACAACATTTACAGTAATTTAAAATGTGGTTTGTTTCAAATCATGACCATAAAAATATTATAATAATACCACTTCAATTGTGCAATAAAATATACCTTAAAATACACATCAAACAGTATTAATATACTATAGTAATTTCCACAACAAACATACAGTACCTATGGTATACATTATAGTATAGTATTCTATAACCTACCATAGTAGCTATAACCTACCACCTACAATAATAGCTTGAACAGTATAGAATGAATTTCAATGAATTTTTGTATCATGAAAAATGATATTCCTGTTATTTAATTTAAAAAAAGAAAGGAATATATTAGATTAATTACTAAAAAAAATCAAGCCTTTTTGTTTTTATTTTTATTTTGATGACTGTGGTTTATACCTCCAATCAAAAAAAACATTATCTTAAAATATTCAAATATTTTCTAAGATCAATCAAAAATGATTTACAATAAATAAAGGTTCAACTTCTGAAAAGTAAGTTTATTTATGCACTCAATACTTGGTTTGGGCTCCTTTAGCTTGAGATACTGCATAAGTGTGTCATGGCATAAAAGCGATCAGTCTGTGGCACTGCTGAGGTGTTAGTGAAGACTAGGTTGCTTTGATAGAAGCCTTCAGCTCCTCTCATTTGTTGTGTCGGTGTTTCTAATCTTCCTCTTAACAATAGGGGTTCAGGTGGGGGGAATTGACCACAGTAATACCATAGTCAGCAAACCATTTAGTGGTAGTTTTGGTAGCGTGGACAGGTGCTAAGTCCTGCAGGAAAAGGAAACCAGCATCTCTATAAAGGAAGCATGAAGCGCTCTAAAATCTGCCCGGTAGGCAGCTGCATTGAATTGGACTTAATAAAACACAATAGACTGGCAGATGACCTGGCACCCCAAATAAAAAAATGGCAACTGTGGAAACTCTTAGAACTTGGATTCTGTGCCTTTTCACTCTTCCTCCAAATAGTGGCATCTTGTTGGAGCCGGGACTTGAACCCCAAATCCAAAGTCCAGAGCCGTAATTCACTGAGCTACCAACACAGATTTAGAATCAAAAATTCTGAATTACAGTATGAACTCAACATTCCCCTGGTATATAAATATACTGTAGATATGTTACAGTATCTCATGGCCAGCGGTTTGGGGACATCTAACCATCACACCCATTTTGAGGACCTTCCCCAAAGTTCCAGTATGCTACTGCACAAATAGTGTAAAACCTTTGATCTTACATTGTGACCCTAATCCCCCGTACCTTCCAGGTAAGGAGTTGCTGATCATCTTCGAACAGGAGGCAGAACAGTGGGCCTCGTACATGCACTCCATCCTTGCCAAATCTGTCCTGGAGCCGGGGATCTGTTGCTACAACATTGCTATGGTATCTAAACGCAGAGACGACTTCCTGGAACTGATGGGCTACAAGTGCAAATTACTCATCCTGTCACGAGGTATGCTGGAAGGCCTGTGTCAGCTGCGTCGCTTCTTCTTAGCCCGGGTGCTGAAGCCTGAGGCTTGTGTGGTGGTGCTGCTGTGTGGTGTCGAAAGCCTGGAACCCCTGCTAGAACTCATTCCTCTTAGGAGTGAAGAATGCCTGCAAATTTCAAGCGAACAAGATGCACAGGAGTACCGCTCAGCTGTGCTCAACATCATTCGCAGAGGTGAGTCTTGTACAAAGAATCAGGAAAAAAAGAGTTGAAGCCTGATAATTTGTAGGACGTCAGTAAGGGAGTCTGTGGTCGATAATGGCACACACAAGTCTTACTGACATTATTAACAGTGTGCATTGAAAAATAGAGGTCATATACAGCAAGCATACTCAGATATACAAATAAAACACTGGTTCATGCAAATACAATAACAAAAAACTTTTTTAGAGAATTACTGTACTCCAAAGACCCCCAGTAAACCGCATTCTTTCCCAGCTGAAGGAAGCATCAGCCTCCAGTGAAGAAGTCTGGCTGTGCTAAATAACTTGGCACAGCAGGTTAAGCAGTGCTAGAGGAACTTAATCAGGTTTACATTCTGCCAGCATGATCGGTGATCCTGAGGTCTGTAATTACGGAGTGTGAGTGGGGAGTGTAGCTGAGAGAGAGAAAGAAATTTTCCACATGTTTGAATCTTCATTATCCACACTGAGCTCTGACAAGCCAATTACCATCCCTCAGCAATATATCATTCACATGAAAAAAATACCAGAAATGAGTGATGAGCAGTACCTGATTACGTATGTGCAGAAGAGCAAGAATGAAAAACATTTTCTAAAACTATAATATAAACTGCACATTATTCTACCAGGTTCTGCTAACGCAGTAAATATGGCATTACCACACTGTCCCAAACCTTTAATGAGTATACTTTATCACTTTCATATGCGCCCAATGTGAGTACATTGCCAGTACTACGGTCCACATGTGAGCATATATTAATACTTAACTAATGTTTTTTCATAATGATCAGTTGACTATGAAGAAATACTGAAGCTTATATCATATAAATCATATATGGATAGAGATTAATAATGGTAATAGTTAAGCATTACCATCTTGTACTTATACTTTATGCAGTATTAATTGAGATTAATTTTTCAGGCAAGCTGTATTTGGAAACAGTGTAGGCACCCAATGATTAAACTGCTTCTTTTATTTCCTCTACACACAACCCTGAATTAGTTCTTAATACCTATTCTAATTAGCATATGGTATGCCTCATTCTTTCTGTATGCTTGAATAGATCAAGCTTCTGCTGGATAATCTTACATTCTCAGAAAAACCTTTAGTGATGCTAAAGTTTTTGGTAAATTGTCTGAAGTTACTTAAATAGCCTAAAACTTGAGTTAAACTTAACTATGTTCCAAATAATGGAAATTATCTTCAGATGGAGGTCAACCAAAGCATTATTGATACAGCTTGCAGACAGATCTAAAGTAAGAGACAAAAACAAGGTCAGAGAACAGCCAATGGCCGGGAGACATGTAAACAGCATGAACTAGAATAGGCAAGGAGCAATAACAAGAAAACCAGAACAAAATAAAAATATATATATTTAGGTATTATCATTAAAAATGGCTATTCATATATATCTACTGTATGTATGCATTATTATTTCCTGATTCATGCATATATATCATACATCATTATACCATATTCTACAAGTGCGGTTTTTAAATGTTCAGGGCTTTCAGTCACTTGTTACAGTTTCTATAGTAACAAGTTACATAGACATTCTATGGTTCGTGTTTGACATAAATTGAACAAAAATTTTACAATATTTGATAAAAATATACCGTATGGCGATATATTGTACAAAATAATGCAATATAATAAATAATACATTTCCATATATATAAAACTAGTGCTAATATTTATTAATATATTGCAATATATGAACTGACAATGTATGGATATTGCATTACCTTTTCCAGTGAAGACAAAAAAACATTAAAATTTATACTTATAATTCTTTTATTGAAACTTTATGCATGTTTAAGGATTATACACACCCTTTTACTTTGTCAGTGTGCTCTGATTAATGCCTATAAAGTCCATTTTGTTAGAACTACATTAACATATAAGCATATTGTAAAATATATATAAAGAAATATATATATATATATATGTATATTTAATCAAATTCAATATATTCTAAAGTATTTTGTTGAATATAAAATTACATACATTAAGATATACATTTGAATATATTTTTATATATTAAAAGTATACAAATATTTCATATTAAAATATATGAAAAGCGGATCAATATATTAATTCATATTTTTGGATATGAATATCTTTTTTTCTGTTAATTATTAGTTAATATCAGTTAGTGTAGCAACAAGGAATATTATTATAAAATCCTTTCAATTTACCAGTAGATCAGACCACAAAATAATTTTATATATTGACAGTTAATATATGGAGAAATATATTTTCTTTGTGTAAGGGTTCAGCGCTATGGTCTTTTAACATCACAAGCTCATAACAGGAAGGAACTTGTTTTATGGTAACATAACTATACATTAAACATTACTAAAGTACAGTACATAGCCAAAAAAACAGGATGCGTGTTTAGTACAGAGATTCTTTGAATCACAGACATGAAGCATAATAGATTAACCAACATGATGATGATAATGAAATTCAGTGGTGCACAGGGTAATCCGGCACAATCAGAAAGTCATAAACTAGGCATAAAAGTTGTAATGAGGTATACGATTTAAACTTTCAACAATGACATAAACATTTAGAGTGCAAGTTTATAAAAGGGATGACAGGAGCAAAAGTTCACACTCAGGTTGATTTATACATTAACCTTAATAAGTTAGTAAATGTGAAGTGGGTGCAGCTGATAATGAAGAAGATGAGATTAATTTATTTCCTTCCACGATATCCATATTGGTAAAAAATCTCCAATTTAACTTTTCTTTCAATGAAAATTCATAATGCACAATTCTATACAATGCCAACATGATTTTAAACCATAGTCACTTTAAATCTTCTCTTCTAATATCCCAAAATATTTAACATACCAGGACAATAGATGAGGACAATTTAAAATTTAAATTTCCAATGTGTGTGTGTTTGTGTGTGAGTGTGTATGTGTACATAGCATGGTAAATCGATAAAAGATAAAAGTATGGTTAAGACACATAGAATGAAAACATTCTCGATACCCTTTCATGCACAGCAGGTTTACCTCTCAGGAAAAGTTAGGACATAACCATTGTCATTGACATTTCCATTATCTCCATGCTTTGTTATGGTTTCACACAATCATTTGGCTGCAACACACATCACTCTCTCCTCTCACTCGCTCTTCCTCTCCCACGCATACTACACACCTCTTATACACCCACAACTAGTATATGTTCAGGTAATACACACAATACCGGAGCGGGGAAGTCAAACTCAAAGACAAAAGTCTACATGAAACATGGATATTGTCTTTGTCTTTACTCGGTATGTTCAGATGAATAAATCATATTAATTTAAATAGATTGAGATAGAGGAAAATGTTGCTTGTTCAAGACTGACCCAGACAACCTACTTAAACAATAACATGTATTACATGAATAACATGAATTATTCCTATGAAAGTAGAGCAGGTAACTTCCATAAAGATGGCAAAATAACACAAATCATTAAAACATACATTATACATAAAAAACAATAAAAGAATGGGACCAACCCTACTGATGGTAACAGTTTATTTTTTTGAACTTATGTTGTATGAGAAAAAGAATCATATACAGTACAGACAAATACAGTATTCTGATTTGGTGTTATCCTACTGTATGCACTTATTCAATAGTTAAGAGACAGCTCCATTTTACGTTATAAAACCTGCTTAGTCTGTCTGCTGTCACCATGAGAACACTATGTGCTGCTCTGATGCCTGTTGAGGTTGAATGTGACACTATTTATATAAAAAAAACTGTTTTTCTGCTGCTTCCTTGGGGATTTGGAGGAACAATGCTAAATGAATGATAACTTTGTTTTATTTCCATGTAATAAAAAAAAAAATAACAGTACTAAAAGCCGTTATCTAAGTTTCAGATTTTATTAACATAACTAATGCAAATGATGTTTTAAGCTAATTTACATATTTTCATTTTTATTATTATTCTGTTTACTTTGCTTAAACTTCTACTGGTCTTTTTTTATGACTGGTTCATAGGACTATGAACGCTATAATATTAATAATTGCATTTTAATTATAAATATTATATATGATTAGTAGAGATATAGTGTTTATTCAGATAAATTAACTTTTGTTTGTATAGCACTTTAACAATGGTCACTGTCGTAAAGCACCTTTACACAATCCAAAGAAATTATGAAAGTTTGTATGAAATATGAATGTGTATGAATGAAAATGATCAGATGATCCCTGATGAGCAAAGCGAGGGCAACGGTGGCAAGGGAAAACTCTCTGAGATGATAATAGGAAGAAACCTTGAGAGGAACCAGATTCAACAGGGAACCCATCCTCATTTGGGTGATAAGGGACAGCAGGGATTGATCAGCATACATACTGTGTGTTTGTCAGCTGGCGGTTTAATATGACACTCGGGATCTTTAAGTTAATATGGAGTCCAGTTCATTATCGGAGGCTTGGGTAGACTGTAGGAAATTCCAGTCCTGAACTATCGAGCTACTGTACTGCAGTCACAAGTCCTCAGAGGAACAACTGTCAGCATCAGCCGAGGACAGGACCGTCTTTATGGTAAAGTAGAACCGTCACCAGTCACCACACGCATCCCAAACAGACCACACGGGGCATCCATGCAATGAGGAGCGGGGCACCAGGACGGGTCAGACAGCTCCAGTTGTCAGAGGGGGTCTGGATCCCTGGCAGCTCAGGACCAGCATGTGTAGCTCGACAGAGATACAGGGAGAGTTAAAGAGATAAAGAGAAAGAGAGATAAAGGAGAAAAGAGAACAGAGAAGCGGACAGAGACGAAGAAAAGGAGAGATAACAGTTTGGTATTGTCACAGTCACACAATAAAGTGAATGTATATTTAGTGCAGAGTGCAAGCAGGGACTCCGGCAGGACTAATAATGAGAGCATAACTAAAAGGGAGAGCCAGAAGGAAACACAGACATGAGGGCTCCCTGAGATGTAACGCAACCAATCAGTTCACCGTGAACAAACCTGAGTGATCACTAAGAGTGGGGAAGACAGCATCTAAACATATCAGCTAACCGTAATACTCTACGTCCATGAGTCCCCCAAATCTGCACATTTACCCAATGCAAATCTATTTACAAAACTGCTTGGCTAAATAAATAGGTTTTAGCCTGGACTTAAACACTGAAACTGTGTCTGAGTCCCGAACATTAATTGAATTGAAGACTATTCCATCACTTTGGGGCTTTGTAAGAAAAAGCTCTGCCGCCTGCTGTAGTTTTCATAATACGCGGTACTGACAAGCAGCCTGCATCCTTTGATCGATTGAAGTAGGCATGGCGGAAGACACTGGCAATTTACTCAGATACTGTGGCGCGAGACCATTTAATGCTTTATATGTCAAAAGTAGTATTTTAAATTAGATGCGAAATTTTACAGTTTATTTACCTAGTTGAACAACCAGACAGTAAGGCATTACAGTAGTCTAACCTAGAGGTGATAGAACCAATTTTTCTGCATCGTTTAGTGACAATATATTCCTTATCTTGGCAACATTTAGGTGAAAGAATGCTATCCTGGTACTATTATCTACATGTGCTTCAAATGAAAAACCAGAATCTATAATCACCCAGGGGTCTTTTACTGTTGTACTTGATGGAACAGAAAGGCCGTCTAAAGTTACAGTGTGATCAAAAAGCTTGCTTCTAGCTGCATGTGGTCCTATGACTAGAACCTTTGTCATATCAGGATTAAGCAGAAGGAAGTTAATTAACATCCAATCTCTTATGTCCCTCTCACATTGTTCAACTTTATTAAGCTGGTTAATAAATGAAGCTATTTTAGTTTCTAATGATGCAGTCTATATATCACTGACCAGAAGCTGCTCTGTGTATGTTTGATCCGGTGGCAAATCATATGCAAATTCATAGCCTTCCTCATACGTCAGATAAACCGCCTTTATCACTCAGTATGCAAATCCCAATCTCCTGATCTCTTCCTGCAGGAAAAATGACTGCTCATCAAAATTGGATTGGAAAAAAGTTACAATAATTACTGTTAATATCAAGATGCTATTTAAAAATGCAAATTCACTTTTCCTTATTTGCTGGAAGGAACAGCTATAATCACCACCTAAAGTTTTTGTCATATGTATTTGACCTCAGGCGGACAGATATCAGCAGGGGACACGAAGATTTCTCAGGAACCAAAACTGGACAGAAGGCACTCTGCTGGTTCTGCACTGGCAAAATCCTCTTTGATAGTCCTGCCCTGTCGTGTTCCTTGTGAGGTGGGCATCAACATTTTACTACATTTCATTAAACAAACTGCATATAAGTATATCATAATTTTACACGCTACAGATACAGCACCACATGAGCATGCTTGTTAATGAGATGTAAATGTTGATTAGTAAATGACCTTGTTACTAACTGCAATATGGAGTATATAAAGTGTTATAAAGTGTGATATTAGAAGGTTTTAATATCACATGTGGTTTTAGTACTACTGTCAAAAAAACAAGTACTATATTGCGTTTTTGTAAATGCATTTTTTTTGCATTTCCAGCATTATGGTAAGCTTAAAAAACATTCAGCTACACTTAACTAACTGGAAATAATTGAGAGTTACCTTTATTTACTCATTTATGCATTCATTGGTTTTTTGTTAAATGCATTAGCAGCTAAATCCATGGCTTCCAAAAATGTTCATGTAGTTCAGCTATTGGAATTTCCTAACTAAATTTGTCTGGCCTGTGCATTTTTTTGATATCAGAGTCATAAGATTTTCCTTTCCTTTCAAATGTCTAAGCTAAGGTGCTTTTTTCTCCAGCACGGCCGGACTCTGGAATTTCTTCTTAGAGTGACATTTAGGTCCTGTGTTATAACAAACACCATGCTGGTGAATTCTCACAAGGTGTTGATTAATTTTCCATGACAGCAGCACTGACAGAAGTCTACACTTAGTTTATGGACATTCCATTATATTAATTATGAAATTATACTGTATACAGGATGAGCCATAAGTTTCCATACAAAGGAAAAATAAATATTCTTTAATGAGAAACAATTTATTTATATAATATGCTCTACATGGTTACCATTGTTTTGTAAACGCATTGTATTAAGTTTCACCCACTATTAATGAACACGCATTAGCACATCTGGAGATACAATATGTGTGCAATGGTGTAGTTTAATGCGGTCATTCAAATGATTTATGTTTCTTATCTTTTCCTGATACACCATGTCAAGCACATCTTGTTAGAGTATTATCACTTCTACAATCATTTGTGAAAGAATGGGTCGCTCTCAGAAGCTCAGTGAACTCCAGCATGGTAACGTGATAGGATGCCACCTGTGCAATAAGTTCAGTCGTGAAATTTCTTCGCTACTAAATATTCCATAGTCAACGGTTAGTGGTATTGCAGCAAAGTGGAAGCAATTGGGAATGACAGCAACTTAGCCACGAAGTGGTAGGCCACGTAAAATTACAGGGCGGGGCCAGAGGATGCTGAGACATTGCCAACTTTACAGTATAATCAATAGGCAATAGCTACAGACCTCCAAACTTCATGTGGCCTTCAGATTCGCTCAAGAACAGTGTGTAGAGAGCTTCATGAAATGGGTTTTCATGGTCGAGCATCTGCATCCAACCCTTACATCACCAAGTGCAATGCAGAGCATTGGATGAAGTGGTGTAAAGCACGCTGCCACTGGAGCGTGGAGATGTTTTCTCTGGAGTGACGAATCCCAATTCCCTGTCTAGCAAACTGATGGATGAGTCTGGGTTTGCTGGTTGCAGGGAGAATGGTACTTGTCTGACTGCAAACAAGTTTGGTGGAGGGGGGATTATGATGTGGGGTCTTTTTCAGAAGTTGAGCTCAGCCCCTTAGTCCAGGGAGAGGAATTTTTAATGCATATCACAACATTTTGTGGAAATAAAATTTTTTGGTAACAGTTTGGAGATGGCCTCTTTCTGTTCTAACATGACGCAGCACTAGTTCACAAAGAAAGGTCTATAAAGACATGGATAAGCGAGTTTGGTGTGGAGAAACTTAATACTTAAACTTCACAAATAAGTTTTTGGAAGAATGGTCAAAAACTCCCATAAACACAGTCCTAAACCTTGTGGAAAGCCTTTACAGATGAGTTGAATCAACATTATATTAAACCCTTTTTAACTAATTGGACTAAGAATTAGGTGTAATTCAAGTTCAAATGCATGTGGAAGCAGACGAGCGAATACTTTTGACAATATAGTGTATATATTTTCATCACAGTGCTTAGTGGGTTTTGCAAATGCAACTGGCAATACTGTTCTTGCAAGAACTATTATAGAACAGCTGACCTTTGTGTTTTAAAATGAATCTGACTTTTATTGTTGTTGTTACTTAATTACCCATTGCCGGAGTTTTAGAATGTATAAAATAAACTCAACTTGTGGCAAGACTGGACACTAATTGTCCCATATTAGCCCTGTCTGAATGAAACTCTTATCAGATCAGCATGAATTTAAACAGCTAAATTGCAATGTTTCATCAGAATAATTTCAATCAGATTCAATCAAGTGGAGTAGGCATAAACATAACCGTGGGCACATTGCTGTACAACACTTTGGGACATGGTATTGTACCATATGTATCCATTCACAACAGGACAACGATAATACAAAAGCTTTAGATAACAGTAATTAAAACAGTAAACTGGATTACAAACCGTTAGCTTGTAATGTATTTTTTTTCTACAGTAACCCTAAAAGTATTCTACATTGTATAACTCATGCAGCTTGATCTCCATTTTCACAGAACCCTGGGGAGGTGTTCCTTCTCCTGAAGCAGGCCATGGCCAGTAAAGACTGGGAGGTGGAGTTCAGTGGGAGCAAGCAGAAAGTGAGAGTAAAAGCAGTGAACTGGAATGAGAGCACTCTCAGTGTGACAGCTGCAGGTAAAGATTAATCTTAAACCTTCCCACCTTTTCTCTGGAGAAGGTAGGCCTGTTTATGTTGTGGGGTTATGGATACAACAAAACAAAAAAATATATATTTATAGTAAAGTTCATTGACTTATCGACAAGCAAAATGATAGGTAGATAAAACATGTAGTTGGTCTTATACTGTTTATTCTGCAAGTATCAGTATTCAGTGCTGAAGGAAAGTTTTCTGACCATTACAAGTTTTTTGTTTCATGTTCATTTAAAAATGGACTCAAATCCTTTATCGCTCATTATTATACACACAATACTTCACAAGGACAAAATAAAAAGCGGGTGTTTGGGGTGTTCGGAATAGGTCTGTCTGACCTCTCTACCTTCATGTCTACTTCTGTAGACATGAACACAGACTAGCCACAACACTACCAATAACACTGATTATTAACAATATACCAGTAAACTGGTGACGGGATCATGGATACCTAAGGCTCATTTATGCATGTAAGTCTAATCCATGCAGGTGACAGAATCAACTAAATCAGATTAATGTTTATAGGAAAAAAATGCTTCTCATTCGAAACTCTAGGAAAAAGAAAACAAGTATGTGTTAGCCTTATAAGCAGGGAAATTTCCTGATGCACTAGATTTGTTTTGGTCAGTATTATGGTAATTGCATTTTATAGAATTTCCTGCTGGGAGTGTAGTGGTAACGCTCTACTGTGGAGGTGTAAGAAAGGGCAGCACACACCTACACTACTACAACACCATGGGAGAGATTTCCCGCCTACTGAAGCAAGCTGCAGAACCGATGAACTTCATGTGTCAGGTACATAAAGAGCATGAAACACATTAGAAGCTCAATTAACGAAACATCAGGTACATGATTAGTGCCGGGTCAAATTCATCTTGCTAACAAACCTTCCCTTCGAGCCATCTTCCTTTCAAATGAGTTATTATGTTTATAGTGTGTTCAGGCTTATGGCATATTTATTATAATGATTGTGTATGTTTATGTTGAGCATATGACATTTCAATGGTTATTTATCTGCCTGAAAAAGACTATTCTGCCATTTGTTTTACACTTGAAATGCCTGCTTTAAGTCCTATTAAGAGGTGTTTCTAGAATTAAAAGATTGCAGCGTCCTACTGTAGCTCTTTCAATAATTGTAATAAGTTATGATATTTCTGTCAAAGCTTTTTTCCTGCACATATTTTTCAATGTACTCTATTCGATTCAGGCTTTTCAGTTATCCTCCTCAGAGAAGCTGGATGCTATTCTAGCTGCATGCGTGTTGAAGAAGATGCCTACTGGAGGTTTTCAAGGACTGCAGAATGATCAGACTCTGACTGGAGGTAAATGAGTCTTTGCATTTAGTTTACTCCTGAAAGCAGATCACAGCTCAATTTAACAGACACCAGAACTGAGTTTTAGTGTGAAGCTGCTCTTACTGATCTGTGACCTCCATGTACAAGTACCTCATTTTTCTTTTAGTTAATAAATAAATGTAAAAGAAATGCCATCCTACATTACCTTTGATGTGTACCACTGGTGGTTTCCCCCCCAGAGCATTAAAAAAACATTAATACTGTCACTAATGAAACATTTCTTATTCTCACACAGTATTACACCAGAATATAATAAAAGCTTCATAAGTGATTCTATATAGACCATTGTTTCAGACATATAATAAGGTCAACCATCAAGCCAAACTGGAAATGCTGGTTTAAAATTCAAAGGACATGCAACACAGGGCAACATCTCATCTCTTCCGAGCAGAATGGAAAGTAGTTTTTTGGTAATGGTGAAAATGACAAGTCAATCTTTACACCAATCATCATTTCTTAATTCAATTTAATTTTATTTGTATAGCGCTTTTAACAATTTGCATTGTCCAAAAGCAGTTTTAGACAATCAAAAGAATTATTGAAGTTTGTATGGAATTTGAATGTGTATGAATCAAAATGGTCAGTTTGTCCCTGGTGAGCAAGCCGAGGGCGACAGTGGCAAGGAAAAACTCCCTGAGATGGTAATAGGAAGAAACCTTGAGAGGAACCAGACTCAACAGGGAACCCATCCTCATCTGGGTGAAACAGAAAGCAGGAATTGATCTGCTTTCATACTGTGTGTTAGGTGGCAGGCAGTTCAGCATAACAGTTGATGTTAATTGATGTTAATATGGAGTCCAGTTAGTTATTGAAAAGGTAGACTTGTATGTCTTGAACAGTCAAGTCCTCAGAGAAACAGCTGCCAACACCAGTCGAGGCCAGAACCTTCGAACCAGTCTTCTAGGTAGAGAGAAACCATCTGACTGTCTATCAGCCTAAATTAATACACATTGCTCCTCAGTCATTCATACACCTGTGTGGACAGGGACAGGGCACAAGACTTGGCTGACCGAACACGGCCTGTATCACTCATTTCTCTATTGTCAAAATTTCTTCTTTTCCCATTTTTTTGCACAAAGATACATTCATTCGCCATCTGTAGCACTTGCTTTTGAATACCTTTCTCATTTAAGCCACTTTTTCTGTTTCACATTTGCACACACACACACACACACACACACACACACACACACACACACACACACACGGACACAGACACTCACTCACCAGCTTGATGAATAGCGGGTTCGTGCCGCTTTCCCAACATGGTGTCTGAAAGCAATAACAGTCTCCTTAGGGAATGCTTGTCATTAAAGTTGACCTTTGGTTCTGCTTCACTGATGTTTGTAATGTACAGCTCTCTAAGATCTTCCTTTGTACTCAAATCAAAGGCGGGAGCTCATAATGTAATATTTGTTGTTTTTCTTAGGCTTGTGTTACAGTTACAACATACTGTATATGGCAAGATGTAATGTCATATGTTGTAAAATGGACAATGGACACCATTCACAAGATATGTTTAAGATGATAAAAGTTAAGAAAAGAAAGATGTGACAAAAAATATACAGTAATCTTCATCCATTAGACGCATTTCTTTTTTAAAGGACATTTTGGGGGATATAACACAGACCAAACAGATGACATGAAACACATTTTAAATTGTTTGCATTTTCACTACCAGTTATGGTAAAAACTGTGATATATTTTACAACAATAAGCTCTTAATTTGTTTTATAGAAATTTATTCAAGAAATGCAACCAGAACAGGTTAAATATACATTTTTCAAATATGATTAAATTTAATTTCAGTAGCAAAAATAATCTTTTTAAAATTCACAAACTCTGCCATACTGTATGTGCTACCCATGCACATCCCCATTTTGGAAAAGATGTCATGAGTACACAAACATGACTGCCATAGGATGTTCATTAGATGCCACCTAGGGACGTCATGAGTTAAAGTCATGGATAAACTTATGTATCAGAACATTTAACGTGTTTGTCACTATGGGTTTTTATTGGTCGCAATCCATTTTGATGCAACACAAGAAAAGTGTAAACGATTTATGATTTTTATATAAAAGTTTTAATACATTTTAGGAACAAATATTTTTAATTTAATTTAATTTATTTGAAAGCATTCATAAAATTCATGAATACAGTCAGTTAGATATTGATGGTAAAATACATTTTTGATTGACCAATAATAAAAAAAGATAAAAACTTGACAGATATAAACCAATGTTATCTAATCACTTCTAATCACTTTAATAAATTCAGCACCCATAGAGTCATTATTGCACCTAGTGATCAAAAATGGAACTACAACGAGCACTAATACACCGATCAGCCATAACATTAACACCACAAAACACTCTCACTAATTCATCGTCTCTACCGCTTTAACCTGTATTTAGGTTCGCGGGGGGCCTGGAGACTATCCCAGGAGACTTAGGGCACAAAGTGGGGTACACCCTGGACAGGTTCCCAATCCATCGTCTGGCACTCACACGCTCATTCACACACAACTGGCATTTTGCAAATGCGAATTTGTCTACTTTGCATGTCTTTGTACTGTTGGACAAAACCGGAAGAAACCCACCAAGCCTGGGGAGAACATGCAAACTTTACACACACAGACCCGAGCAGGAAACTGTCGCTTTGCACCACTCAAACCTAGCAGTGCTAACCACTAAGCCGCCGTGACATCACCACAAAATATTAACGCATTTATATTGGTTATTAATAGCATACATCAGGATCATGGGCAGCTGAGGCTGATTTATGACCACAGGAATCAACGGCCAGCTCTGATCCAACAGAAAAGCCAATACAGCACGACTCACCAAAAAAAGTCAAAGCTTGCCATGACAAAAAAAAATATACAGTATGCGGCCACTGCACTGCAGCTCACTTTCACAGGAACAAGCAGGCAAAGAGCCCAAGGCTGCTGCTCCGGCCTCCAAACTCCCCAGATCCCTAGCTAAGTACCCATGGAATGCACCAAACAAAAATTTTAATAAATGGAGGTCCCACCCTCCAACCCACAAAGTATCTGCTGCCAATGACCTGGTGCCAGACACCACAGCACGGTCCCAGAGGTCTTGTTAAGTCATGCCCCAGGGGGCAGAGCTGCCCCGACTGCACAAGGGGAACCTACAGTACACAGTACAGGACATTTCACCTTTTTTGTGCCAAGTTAAAAATAAATCCTCCAAAAAACACTCCATGGCTGTTAAGATCATGCTTGGCAAACAACTAACATTAGAGGCACACATAGTGAGCAGGCAAAGCATTTGTAAGGTACAGATCCATTTCTATTTTTAAGATGCGTTATATTGCAAAGGAGGAAGTATGGATTGGATCGTCTACATACATCAGAAATGTGTCTATACCAGAGCGACCTTGTTTCTTACACAAAAGCTGAGAACAAGAAATATGTGCTAATTTTCCAATACCTACATTTTTGAAACTACAGTATTTCAGGCATGGATTTTAAAATGTACCGTAGATGGGGTGGAACTTTTTGCTCAACCCTGAGAAGCCTGTGTAATGATAATAGCTCTACTGGGTGTCTTGCTAGTGAAGGGAAGCACACACACACACACACACACACACACACCTGCTGATTAAAACAAAGCTCTCAAAACAAGCTCTTTGCTGGATGATTGCACAATTTCAGCCTATATAGTAGAATACAGCTTTATTTAAGATTATAGCCTTATGGTATTATTATTGTTGCCCTACATTATAAAAACCTATGGGCTTGAGCTGCTACTTCTGATCTTCGGCCAGTGCAGCAACAGAAAATTGGTTTTGAATAACCTGGAGCGGTCTGGAAGTAAGGCTCTGATTGATGGAGTAATCAGTTCATCAGTAGTCAGTATTGATCCTGTGACCAACAAATGATTTTCAATACCTGCCTCTGAGCTGTATTCTGCCATCAGGGCCGGTCATCACTCACGGTACAAGCTGATCACAGCTGAGATTAAATTCATTTTCTTGCTGTTCTGAAAGTTTCTTTCAAAACACAGAGAACAAAAACATTAGAGAGAATAATCTTTATACAATAATGTAACCTCTTAAAATCTGAATATGAAGCAGTACAAAGCCTAATAAATAATGCACCAGCTTTGATTTTCAAACACCTACACACTGAATTATTGTTTGGACTGGGAGCTAAAGCCATGGTGTAAAGTAACCCTTCATATAGCTTCCAAAGCGGCAAAGGTCTATCAATTTTGTGCTTTATTTTTGCTTCTGTGTTTGATACTGCTACCACATGTTTTCACATAGAGATGGATCTCTACACTTACAGGTATTATAAGATGTTTATTTCTGTGGGTGCTCACAATTTAGATGTCTACTGTATGTTTTTTCATTTATATACTTATGGAAACATTTCTAGATCATACAGAGGATGCAAAGCTCTTCAGTCATCCATTATACGGTCTAACAGCATTAAAACTGGTGTTGTCATCTGCAGTATCCCACTCAGAGGACATCCCAACTCTCCTGCACTTTGCGGCGCAGTATGGCTTAAAAGATCTAACCAGTGTTCTGCTGCAGTGTCCTGGAGCTCAGCAAGCCATCAGAATCACCGACTGTTCCGGACACACACCACTTGTCCTAGCACAAAAAAATGGACATTCACAGCTCCATGTTCTTCTGAAGGAATCTCTGGTGAGTTCTTTTTCATAAATTGTTGCTGTTGGAAGATTTAAATATAGTAGAAGCTTTTTTTTATTGTATTAATTAATTTCTTTAATGTCCACAGACAGATGGACAGACAGATACAGTAGCTACAGTAGATGAGTTTGGTAAAAGTTCAATATTGTATGATATTTCAAAGAAATGCCGTTTATCCGCTGTGTAAGCCAAGAGCTTCTGAGGCTGTAGGAGAGGAAACCATGAACATCTTGTAGTCAATTTAGTTATTAGTAATACAAATATAATTGCAGGAAACAGAAAAATACCCACTGGCATGTATTAGAATATTTCCTTATAGGGATGTGTGTGTGGGGTCTAGAAAGGAAAGTTTTTCTCTTGCAGGTTCCTAAAGACACTGAAAAATACTCAGAAACCAGTGCAGCTAACAATCTAACAATAAACAAGATCTAACAATAAACTGAAATTTGTAGGATATAAATTTGCTCAGCTCCTGAAATTGCGGAAGTTCCTTGGTTGAGCAAACTGGGGTCTTTAAATAGGAACTTTCCTTCTCCGAATTCAGGAAACTTTTGATTATAGATGACAATAGCGAACTATATGACTTTTGTTGTCTGTTATTTTCAGAAAACCTTGTGGCCCATAAAAAAAACAGAAAAACAAGTCATGTGTATAGTGCAGGTTCTATTAGAATCTGTATTTGTTCCTAACTCTAGAATGTGGTGTATATACTGTATTATCTGTTCGTTCTGATTGGATTGAACAGTGTATATCCAATGGATTTGGATTCATTACATTCTTAATCCTTATTTATAAATTTTAACCTTTAATTTCATTTCATTACTCATTAAACGACTTCATAAACCCGCTCAAATGGAACAGTGAGACAGAATGAGGAGAATGAGAAGTTGATTCTAACAAGCAAACCCAGCTGACCTCAGGCCCGAGGGGTTTATAGCTGCCTGCTCACAGGCAGGCCTACTAATGTTCAAACCATTATTTATGGACTTCCTCCCCCATCCTTCAGGCCCCTCAGTGGTTGTAAATACCCAGCTCAGGTGGATTGGGGTCAGCTAGCAACTGCTGTCAAGTCACTGATTTGTTTTTGGATATTTGCAGCCAAAGGGATGTTAATGGGGCTAGGGAAGGTGTCTCTTTTTAATGTTACCCTTGAGGATGGGGTGAAGAAAGGAACTGTGTTGGATTTATGTCTTTAAATGTTGTTGTGTCTAGGATTGGACTTGTGATATACTTAGAGCTCAACATGCCAGTAAACCTAGCCTTATACCGTATACTGGAACATTACACTCTGAGGAGAACATTTCGTTCTTTAAGAAACTCCAATCCCGGTAACGAATTAAATCACTGGCTGGGCCGATGCAACAATGATGAAACCCCACTGATGTTATTCCAACCCTTGTGCTCCGTTAAAGTCCTTATGAACCATTTTAATTGTTTGCCCGATGTAAGCGAATATTAAAAACACAAACTCAAAGGTTGAAAAAACAAACAAACATATAAAGCAATATGTGGCTCTTTTCTTATTCACAGCGGTGCATTATAGTAAGGGTCTGAGAAAGCAGTTTGGAGAATGTTAATTACAGGATTATACTTTTTTTTTTCTTATTTGAACGGATAAATGCCTGTGTGAATTAAGATCCCTAATACTGTAGCACCCAGATGAAAGCAAAGGGGAGGCTTCACTTATTCACTAGTTAACAGGTATCAATCCTAATGAATTCTTACAGGTAAACTAATCCTAAACGTATAATCCATGATATGGGGAAGTTTTTTTTTTTTTGCAAGATGTTTGTTTAACATTTATGTGAGATTGTTTTAGAGTAGGTAATACATTGTCTCACAGACATTCCACAAAATTACTGTAAGTGCACATAAAAAGTGTAATGTTCCATTTATTAGTTCATAAAAAAAGTGTAATCTTTGGTAATCTGCTGTAGTAAACAATAAACCTGCAGTTATAGCAAAGTAATTAAAGCTGGTAATGAATGACATCACTACGTTGTCACGTGGTTTCCCACAGCATTGGAATGTTTTATTTTTTACTTAATACATTTTGTTTGACAACCCATGTTTAGGTAATACAATATTTTGCTCTTGAATAGAAGCAAATACTACATCATCCAGGAGGTAATCTTCACGTTCATTTATAAGAATAAATTATAATTATAGTTAATAATTGATCTATTTAATATTTGATAATTGGGGATGGGAAACACCAGAGACCAGCTGATACTATAGTATCACAATGTCTAAGTGTCAATTTGATTTTTATTGTGATCCTGTTAGTATCACAATTTTACAAAAATCTCGATTTTATTTTTTTTCTTTGTTTGTTGTATAATTTGTTACAATTGTAAATGAAATTAGCAAATACTTTGCTTCTACCACAGGATGCTGTACCGCCTGTCAATGTATAAATAGTTTAGAGTGTGTAACCTGTAGGATTATAAAGCAATGGCAACATTTTACACCTATTATATTAAGCAGATTCAAATAAAAACAAATTTAAAAAAGAAATTTTTTAATTACATGAAATATATATATATATATATATATATAAAAAAAAAAAGTTAAGTAACTGAATTGATTTGTCCCCTATCTCCCTATATGATATTTTTAGTTTTCGACTAGATTTCTGGCTATAAAAATCCCTGGAATGTGCTCAGTAGTAAAACACTATGGGTCACCACAGATTTGAACCTATAGGAATATCTATATTTGTCAGATATCTGCACTGCGTGCGCGCGAGTGTATGTGTGTGTGTGTGTGTGTGTGTGTGTGTGTGTGTGTGTGCTGTTTCTGCTTTTCAATGCACAACGGGGCAGAATTTGTTCCAGACGTACTGTACTGACTAAGGCTTGATTACAAGATGTTGCAGATGAGGAGTAATTTCGTTTGATTTCTCAGGTGCTTGACTCACAGCATCCACTTTTAACTCTTTTGCTGAAATCTGAAATGCACTTTCAGCAGGAGTGCATGGATTTCATAGAAGTCCTGTTAGCCACCTTTTTTTAAGCCTTTTGATGGATATAAGAATGCAAAAAATATAAAAGCTATAAAAGCAGATGACTTTGTAGCTTGCTTTCATCAATAGCAATTAAAATACAATCTTTTAATACATTTTGCCTTATATCTTATATTTAATTTCTTTCTTTTTTATTTATTTTTTTTTATGAGCTGAGAGAAATATGCCAAAATATGTTTGGTTAACATATAAACTTCACCCAAGTCAGACTTTTATTGTATAACTCAACCTTCCATTATTCACTATGTGATTTATCACCTTAAAGCAGGCATCTCCACAGAGCTTAATTAGGAAAAACACATGCCACTACTATTTTCATTCGAAGAAATGGATTTAGTACAAGCCTCCTACAGGTGCACTTCATCTCCAACACTAACAAGCTTTCAGGCCTCCCAGGGAATTCCCAACCTTAGGGGAATAAAAATGAGAGGACTTAACCTAATCCCCTCTCTGCTCTGTTTGTTATGTGATGGCTGTAATCATGCCTGTACAATTGGATTAAAAGTGACTGATAGGGCTTGCCTAGCTCTGCCATACATCTCATAAATACTGTACAGGGGGAAATATAAAATAATGAAGGAATCGCCTTATTGGATTAAATTCCTTAGGTAGGAATAAGAAAGAGAGAGAGAGAGAAAAAAGGAAGTTGCTCTGGATAAGAGCATCTGCCAAATGCCTAAATGTAAATGTAAATGAATGACAAAAGATTGATATCCTCAAGAGCTTAATCATGAAAGTGCAAAATGTGACTTAGATTTAATACATTTAAATGTTAGAAAGATAAATGATGTGATGTCATACTGGGTCAAAGTTTAGATACAGTAAAACCTTGGATTGTGAGTAACGCGGTTTGCAAGTGTTCCACAAGACGAGCAAAGATTTTTAATACATTTTGACTTGAAAAAACGAGCAAGTCTTGGCTTATTTTGATGCCGAACAAATCACAACTAAGCCAACGTTTTTTCTCTCTCTTGTGCTGTGGAATTGTGGGTAATAGTCTCCCCTGCTTGGTCTAAGTGCGTGTCTCTCACTGGTATAAACAACATCCGTGCACGCATGTACTGTTTACTTTAACACTGCGACCACGTGTGTGCGTGTAAAACATATTTTATTTTGTGTTTGTAAGCGTGTGTGTACAGCACGTGTGTTGTGCGTGCATGTAAATTAAAAGAAAGTCTCATTAGAGAGGTTAAAGATCTATTTTCTCCCTCTCTGTTTCAGCCTGTGTGAGCTTATGTGTGTTTTGGAATATGAGCCCACTTCCGGAACAAATGATGTACTACACAAATTATGTAAAACACTGTACCTCAGTTTATATACACTCAGTTCTCAAACACATCAATTATTTGGTGTCATATATTATTTACAACAATTATATGCTTAAAACCAATCAATATTTGATGAATGCATCAGTACTATGTGTGTTGATCATGTACTGTAACTGCATGCAAAAACTTTCCAGCTGCATGTGATTAGAGCAAAGTGGCTTCTACAGGAGCAAAAAAAAAACCATGCTTGCTGCTACTGGCATAGCCTAGAATCTATTCTCGGGGAATAAATCATTGTTGTGGTTTTATACATACACCATGACATAAATTTAATTCCTGAAACATAAAACAAAGCTTCTTTATCACATAAAAGATAGCTACTATTGCCATCAATATAAAATGGTATAAGATGCCAATTTATGACCTAAAAGCAACTACTTAGCCAATTTTTATGCATAACTACCATTTTTCTATTTCTCTTTGAGTATCAATTATTCATAATGATAATTCTGTTCAAATCCATTCCAGGTTTACCCTGCTGCTGGATGATGCATGTAGTTTTTAGAACCATATGTTCTAATTCTTTCCAAATTAAAAATTCTCCTAACTAAGTCAAAGTGGCTTATATTTCACACACTATTCCACCAAAAATATATGGACACCTGACCAAGGCAGCCATATGTCTTTGTTGAACATTCTATTCTGAAGGTATGGCATTAACACCCCCCTCTCGTTTGTGGCTGTGGGGATTTGCTCATTCAAATCATTAGTGTGGTCAGGCTCTGGTGCCAAGCAACAATGCGTGGGTTGCAGCCATTATTCCAGTTCACTGCAAAGGTTTTTATGGGGTTGAGATGCAGGATCACTGATGATATTCCACTCCAACCTTGGCAAGCCATGTCTTCATCGAGCTGGAGGGGAATTGTCATGCTGGATCATGTTAAAGCATTTTAGTTTCAGTAAGGAGAAATATTAATGCTACAGCACACGAAAAAATTCTACACAATCAGGCACTTATAAGTTTGTGACAACCGTTTGAGAAAGAAACACATATGGGGGGCCTATGCAGGAAGAAAAAGGTGATTTCTACTGGTTAATGCTGTTTATCACCATAGCAGCTGATTAAACAAAGTAGACATACATAACATCTGTCTGCTGGCATTTACTGTACCATCAAATTAAGTACATATGCTTTACAAGCAACAATGTAGAAGAAAAAAAATTTAATTAATGAAGAAAAGCTTACTTGTTTGCTACATTATTATCTCCTGCCCTCCTATTCCCTGCATTATACTATTCTGTTGGCATTACATAACACTGTACAGATTTGAGCAACATACTGTAATGTTGTGGTTAGGACCAGTGAACTTGCAAATAATAAAGTAATTTGGTTTTGTAGAACTGATTGTTAGATTGTTTAAGTGCTTCACTGAATATATGAGTATATAGTGGCACTGAGGACCATGTAGCGGAAATGACCTTGTCTAAATTTACTCCTGCATGATACAGTAAATTATTCTGTTTACCAATATAGAATTTCCAATTTTAATTAAGCAATATTACTGTACATGAGAGTCAGTGCTGTTGTATGGAATAGCAGCATAGGCTGTGATGTGGTCGTACACAAGAAGCTGATATTCATCACCTTGAATGGAATAATACTTTTATACAACAGTGCCCCAAACATCATTTATTAATTCCACCAGCACACACCCTTCCGCTATTGGCAGAACTGTCTAACCATGACGTGTGTAGCTGGCGAACTGATTAACAAGAGTGAAAGTATGTAGCCAAAATGTCAGGAGAATAAACCATGCAGGTGGTGGACAGTCCTGAGAAACTTAAAAAGATTAAATTTATATTTGCACTTATTATATAATTAAAATAAAATATATACATTATATCAACGCTGTTAACTTCCAGGTTTCAGCCTTGTGTTAGAAGCTAATTAGCATTGAACTCATGTTAACTGTAAAAAAAAAAAAACATGTAAAGTGCAGAGGCGATTTGAACGACCACATGTTGTTATGTACCACAACTATGGACTGATTAAGAAAAGTATCTCCATCCATCCATCGAGGAACCTCTGTAGTCCAACTAGGAACAGTGGAGGCCGGTAGTGACCATTGTGTTTATTCCCATTTTAACGACCGTGGTTGGACCTCCGGGCAACATTCACACATGCATTCACATACTATGTACAATTTGGGGGCACGAACTAGCCTAATCTACTGTACATGGCTTTGGACTTTGGGAGGAAACCAGAGTACCCAGAGAAAACCCACCAAGCACAGAAAGCCTCATAATGTGGCTATGTTGCCTGAATGCTGTTCTTTATGTTCCTGCGAACATACGAGACAAATCAAGACATCCACCTAAAAGGTCAATGCTTAATGGGGTAATACTATTGTGAGCAGGATACATTTGGGTCTGGGGTCTTATTTCAGCTTATGCTCATAAACATGTCCTCTCTTCTTTTGATGAGGCTGCTGGAATGATATTGGAGCAACCTTCAAACGCCATAAAAATGTTAAGAAAAAACAACAACAACAAGTAAATGATGTTGTAAGTAAATGTTAAAACATTTGAAGTGCCTTTACGTGGACCAGTAGTTAATCTAATAGTTTATTTTTTGTATTTTGCATTTTTTTAATTAATTTATTTATTTTTGTCATTTGAGATACTGACTTTCTTTTCTTCTGTGATGTCTGGATCATTCATTTAGTTTCATCATGTTGCTGATGGCAGAGCACAAGTGGCAGCACTGCCGAATGCATGGTGTGATCAATCACTGGGTTTATAAATAGGTTAACTCAAGCATTGGGAGTTAGTTTACCCAGCCAAATTGCTATCCATAGGCACCCTCGTTCCAGTGGTAAAGCTCTAAACATCTCCTTGGCAATAGCAACTCAGAGTCTGATGAAACTAGGTGCAACCGCAATCAAGCACGGTAGCCGTTCGGCACCTCGCACAGCCCCTAACCCTCCCCGTGACTGTGATTACAGTACACTAAAAGGTTATGGTTTGATGATATTTGACATCGACCTACATTAGATGTCATAAAACTAAACAACTTGCACTACAGCTAAATCCTTCAGCATCCTGGTACTGTTTAAAACTTGTTGTTCCAACTTTTGTTGAAGTCATAGTAGTGCATGCCTTATACTGTATAATTCATAATGACCTTTGAGAATGACACTCAGTTTATCTTCCAAGCCTTTAATACTCTCAGCATTTATTCTACGTTTTATGTCAGTAAGTGGTTCTTGTCTTATACCTTCATCCCAGGCCCCAAACAAATAAGACTTGGTCATTAAAGTATTCTCAATCCAAGCTTTTTCGATGTTTTCCTCCTCTCTAAATGATTTTGATCCGCTCCTCATCACTCTCTTGGCTGGCAGAAGTCTGTAACCACAGCAACCTTGACTCAGAATGTGTAGTACAAAGCCTGAGTTCTGGAGGAGAGCAGATTAAGTGTTCCACCCAGAGATCTTTTTCTCCATTTTCTTCCAGTGCAAGGCTGAGTTTCCCCACTGGATGTCTCGAAGGTTCACTTGTTATTTGTTTCCCTGGTGAAAGGTTCACTGCTTTTTTTTCCTGCTTTGTGTTTCTTAGCGCTGAAATTCTGATTTTTCATGTTGTAGTCCACTGAACAAATCATGAATAACATGATTACATACTATGTAATATAAGGTCATTTTTACACTTTGGTTGTTGTTTTTTCTGGACTCAAGGCTTTTTACCCAGAGTTCTACTTTAGTAGAGCATAAAAGCAGTTTTTGAGCATCCCAGAGATCATATAATTTGTCCTAGTCCTGGTTTGCCATCTGGGACCATGTGATGTCCTTATCATGTACTGTACATTAGTCATGACTGGTTTAACTTACTTTTCAGCAATTCCTGTTTCAAGTTTTGTAATGGTAGAGGTAGAATGACTTAGATTGATAAATAAAACAAGACTTTAATACAAGTGAAGCAAAAGTCTTGAGCCACCCCACATTTCTTCATATTTTGTTTCCAAAGAACCAGTCCTTCTTGTATTTTTAATGTAGTCCTGAGAAATAGTTCTCCAGGCTTCCTTGGCGCTCATTTTCAGTCCAGTCCCTGTACCTGACCATGTTCAGATGAATGGTTTGGGGTTTTTTTGTTTGTTTGTTTTTCATGCCACAAACACATAATGTAAGTCATGAACCTGTAAGAAACAGGTACAGATGAGGACAGATGAATTGGCCAGTGATTAGTATCCTGGTGAATGCTGATGAGAAGAGAAATGAGGTTGCTACTGACAGTTTTATATGAACAAACAATTGCATGTTTAGGAACTTTGCAGCCAGTCACAGTAAAACATTTGTTCCCATTTGTTCAATTTAATTTAGTTCATTTAATTTAATAAAAGAAATGAGTGAGTTTAAGACTTTTTCACAGTTTTATATATACAGTAGTGTGAGTGCTTGCTCTGAGAGCATCATGAAATATGCACAGCTCATACTGGCCTACATGGCTAAAAGTATTTTTAATGAGGTCAGCCTATCATATGCAGCTCCTCCTGGCTGATGACATGTCCTGCATCTAGAAAGAAGTACAGTTCTCTTCTGCTTGAGTGTGTTTACCAAAGGAAAACAACAATAAAAGAATGAACCAGATTAATTCCGTGCTTTCCATATTGCAAACCTGCACAAAAGTAAGGCATGGAATTAATCCAAGGTTAAGGGTGAATTCTCCTGCCCCCAAACAGTCAGGGTAGTATTTCAGGTCAATTCAGGTCAAATGTGAACGTTTCTTAAATTGGGTTTAGCTTGTTAGAATGTCTTCAGCTTGTCATCTATATCTCCATGAGAATTATAAGAATCGCCTTTATAGCAACATGTTTGATAACAACTTACTGTTCCTAAATGCAATATTCATAAGGCTACTGTACATGAGACTGTCATAACTGACTTGGTAACCCAGTGTACTTCTGGAACAGTATGTCAGAGTCACATGATGAAAAATGGTATATGATACAATGATAATCCTTATTTTGGGTCAACAGTGTTATGTATATGTATAGATAATAATGAACATAGTGTGGTATCTATTAACTTATTATTTTTTTAAGCCTTCTGGCAACAACACGATACAATAAGGACGAACTAAATAAGCACAATTATATGTAATTTCCTGACATTTCAAAAATGAGAGTTTTTTCACGTTTTACACATTAATCCATCAACAAACACTTCAAAGCTTAGAAAATAACGAATCATAGGTAACAATGACTGACTAATGAGACACGCTGGCAAGTAAAGCATGTGAAAAGAAAATTATGTTAAGCAATTTTGATAATTACACCAGAGGTTGCTTGACATTGATTTTAAGCTCAGAAAGTGTTGTACAGCAATCTTATACACATGAAAAAAATATGACTGATGTTATACAACATTAAAATGAACACAGAATGTTTTTTAGAATTTTTTTTATCAGTAATAGATAATAATTGTGGGAATAAACCATTTCAGCTGTCATACATAACTTATGCAGGTGTTATTTAGATTTATGAATGTTCGACTCTTAAGAGAATTTTATTTTAGTGTACACTAAATTTATATGACGGTATAGTTGTACAACAAGTAGAGCTCCATTATACTGTACATGTGAGTGCATAAGTATTCACCACCATTAATGTAAAATCCCCTTAAATTAGCTCTGGTACAACCGATTGCCATTAGAATACATGTAATTACGTAAATCGAGTACACCTGTGTGCATTTACAGCCTCATGGTATAAATGCAACTGTAAATATGTATGCATCAAGAACGATGATGGATTTGTTTCTTTGAAAGTACTGTGGGTTTAATGCAGGTTTATTGGGATATGAGGTATTACCAGACATTAGCACTGTGACCTCGCACTTCAAGGGTCAAGGGTTTGATGCATATTCTACTTGCAATAGTTGTTGTGTTTCTTCCAGGTAATCCAATTTTCTTCCATAGTCCAAAGTCATGCAGATTAGGCTGATTGGTTCTACCAATTGCATGTAGGGTGGGAATAAGTTTGTGTGTATGCATGCTTGTGTGTCCTGCCTTGTGCCTAAAGTTTCCTGGGATAGGCTCAAGGGATTCCCCGAACCTGTACAGGATAAACAATATAATACAGCCTTCCCCAGGAGAGCCAGATGGGGTGCTAATCCATCGCAGGGCACACACATACAGTACACACACTTTTTAACATACTAAGGGCAATTTGGGAATGCCAATTAGCCTAATCTGCAGGTCTTTGGACTGTGGGAAAAAATCGGAATACAGGAAGGAAACCCACCAAGCACAGGGAGAACATGCAAACAAAATGCACACAGACCCCGAGGCAGGAATCGAACGTGGACCCTGGAGGCGCAAGGCAACAATGCTAACCACTCAGCCACCGTGCCGTCGAAATATGTTATATACAAATATTAATTTATTGATTAAGTTATTATATTAGCAGTCTTCATCAGTATTTGAGTACATATGAGCTTTAATTTAAGGTTATTTACTGTACATTTAAACCAGGTGATAGAAACAGAAAGTACAACAATGTTCAGTATCTATCTTCCAAGGGACCAAAAGTAACTGAACAAACAGTTTTAATTTAATTTATTAAACTGACATTTTTGGTTTCAGTCAATCAATGTCTGAGATCTGGAGCCCACAGACATCACAAGATGCCAAGTTTCTTTCCAGGTCATGCTCTTCAACACTTTTATCACACTGCCCTCCAGTTCCTGCCTGTTCTTTGGGTGCTTTGACTTTGGTTTTACCTTTGGCAAGTGAAACACATGCTCAGTTAGATTCAGGTCAGGTAATTGACTTTATTAGTCATTACAGAATGTTGCTCTTCTTGGCCTGTCTTTTATCTGCAGTGTGAATCCATGCAGATAATATAAACCTCCACAATCATCCTGCTGCTTTTGTTAGCAGTCACATCATGAATAAACACAAAGGAACCGGTTGTGTGATGGGCAGCCTTTCATGCCCAATGCATAAGACGAGGTTGTATGCTTTAAATACTAAGCAATTCCTCCACTAAATCAATCTTCGTCTCTTTGGTCTATAGGATGTTTTTTTCCGTTCCTTCTTCTTTTTTTAGATGTTTGTGGTAAACTCTGTTCTTTTTGTTTTCGAGGCTTACCAATAATTTACATCTTGTGGTAAACCCTCTGTGTTTACTCTGACAAATGTTTCTCTTGATTGTTAACTCTGGCACAGATACACCTACTAGGGGAAGAAAAAATTCTTCTGTCATCCACCACGGTTATTTTTCACAGTCCTCTGGGCATGTTCCTGACCTCACCAGTGCATTATTTCTT
The DNA here is from genome assembly GCF_024256425.1 of Clarias gariepinus. NCBI lineage: Eukaryota > Metazoa > Chordata > Actinopteri > Siluriformes > Clariidae > Clarias > Clarias gariepinus. Next base: position 34,751,567 of record NC_071100.1, read on the forward strand.
TTTTATAAATTCGCAAAGTACTAAATTTTGCCACACCTAATATTTTGATAGGTTGCTTGACTGACAGTGGTAGCTCTTCCAACGGTTTCCGCATGCAAATGCCTCACCCGAAATCAATTCCAACCTCATATATGCTTACTTGTAGGTTAAATAATGAGGAAATCATGAACACCTGGCCATGGGAGAGCTTCACACACTCAACTGTCCAATTACTTAATTGTTCCTTAAAAGAAGGGAACCAAATATACTGAAAATTTTCAATTTTTTTTTATGTTAATAGAGCTCACCGTAGGCTCTTGATTATGAAAAAAAAAGTCCTTCTTAACCTAGTTGAAATCATAGAATAATTTTATTAATTACTGTAAATAAACAAATGTTTATATTTATGATTAAACATAGCAATAGTTTTTAGCAATATCACAAAAAAACAGTGATGCTTTTTGTAGGTAAAAAACTGTTTTAAACTGGTATTGAGGTAGTTAAAGTCAATGTAAACAAGACTTCATAAAAAATGATGAATGAAAAATGTTGCAGGCTTTAAACATACTTACTAATGTAAGCTATTAAAGCAGATCCATTTACAATGAACTGTTTGTTAACTCTTTCACAATAGCATTTGTACAAAAGTGTCCCTATAAAGTTGGAGTTCATCAGTACGAGACTGGTCTTGCTTTGGGATTTCCTTGAAATTTGAATGCTAACATCCGCCCCAGTAAAGTATTACACGGATCTCTTTCAGTTACCGCATGCTAGTCAAATACACAGTGAACGAACAGCTCAGTCTGAGCAGAAGCTTCTTCATGACATAAAGTAGCATTATTCCAACACGGTGTTCTAAATGACACATTCAAAGCATGAACTCTCAGTGAACTGTCATATTGCAACTGTCTGTTTTAAAGCCTTGCATTTGTGAGTCACACGCTTTCTATATGCTAATTAGTGTCAGTGCATATTAAACACCAAAATGCATTTGCACAGTGGTGGGCTTATCTATATGCTGTGAAACACGGTGTCTGAGAAATTACATTTGTTCCAGTTCATTTAAGCCCTCATGAAATCCACACGCTTGAAAGCCGGTTTGCAAAATATATTATAAGCTATACAGTAGTTGCTCATATGCAGCTCCGCCGGCGTTCTCTAGATTTATTAAGGTAGACAAACAACAGACATTGTAAACACGGGAACAAGGAGCAAATATTATGGTATGACATGGTTCCAAGAGTGGGTAGTGCTGCTTTTTGTTTATTCTGAAGTCAGAAAGTACTTGGAAGAGTTCCTATTCAGTAAGGGACAGCAAGGCCATGTGTGTGAATTAGCATGTTTCCAGTTTTAGTCCATCCGTTATCCCATTTAAGCACTTAAATGCTTTGATAGCAAAAAAATACAAATAAATAAAATTTAGAAGAAAAATTTCAATAAAAAATAATCATTTGATTCCCAAGCAAAACCTGACTTAGTACTTGGAGGAGAAACCCTGGCTGGCGAGCACAGAGGCAAGACATTTCTTGGAGTTGGTTTCTTACCATGTTTGCAAAACATCTCAAGAGGGATTTTGGTCCAGTGTTCTTGACAGATCTTTTCAAAATCCTTAAGATTTCTTGCACGTTGCTTGGCAACTTGAAGTTTCTGTTCCTTCCATAAATTTTCTATAGGTTTAAGGTCAGGAGACTGACTAGTCCACTCCATGACCTTAATGTGTTTCACTAAAGCATTTCGATCCATAGTGGTGTATCGTGTTACGAATAGTTTTTCTGGTAACTGTGGTCCCAACTGCCTTGTGATCATTCACAAGCTCCTCCTGTGTAGTTCTGGACTGATCTTTCACTTTTCTCATGATTATCCTTCCCCATAAGGGTGAAATCTTGCTTGGAGCTCCAGACCGAGGGTGATGGATGTTTTTTTTTGTTTTTGTTTTATTTGTTAATAATCACTCCAACAGTTGTCTCCTTTTCACCAAGCTTCTTGTTGATGGTCTTGGTGCTCATTCCAGCCTTGTGCAGGCCTACAATCTTGTCCCTGGTGTTCCTTAACAGCTCTTTAGTCTTGCCAATGGTGGTGAGGTTTAAATACAAGATTAAAAAGGTCGAAAGGTGGCTTTTATACATATAACGAGTTGTTGTTAGGAACACCTTCTTAAATTAATCTGTGTACCACATGAGCACATAACCAGTCTGTGGGAGGCAGAATTATTGTTGGTTGGTACGGGATCATATACTTATGATACTCAAATACTTAAATGCAACTTAATTTATGACATTTATATAATGTGATTTTTTTCTGGATTTTTGATTGATATACTGTCTTCATCCTTTAAAATAAACCTATGATAAAAATTATAGACCCTTAATTTCTTTGTCAAATAATGATCAAATAATTATTTTCCCCACTGTATATCACATGAGATGAAGTGCTGTTTTGCTTGTTATACTGTATCATCACATCTATGATGGCACTCGAGCTGTGCCTTCTCATCACAGCCATGCTGATATTCAACACAACAGCACAACCTGGAGTGTGATATTGTGTTTATATAACAGTTCCACAAACACCTTTTTATTCCCAAAAGATTTTGATATGCGAATAAAATATGGGTTTACAGTCCTGTAAATCTCATAAGTTTCTCTTTATATTTCCACTTATTCTGCTTTAAAATATTATATCTAGTAACTTCCAGGTTCCAAGTTCACACCTCAAATAGCATTAAATGGACAGGTAGTGTGGTAGGGTGTTCCATCATCAACACACCAAGTATTTGAACAAGTAATAGAGCCTTAGGAGATAAGATAGCTTAGAAGTAAATAAAACAACACAGAGGAAATTTAGAATGATTTAGAAACAAATATTACAGTAAGTCGAAAAAGTGTTGTTTAAAATGATGTTATCAGATGTGTTTTCTTGCTAAAAGTGCATACCAACCTGCTTTCACCCATGCTGCGACTGACATTTAGCATAATTAACGATTGTAGAACACCTGGGATGTGGCAAGATACTGTACATATAGTTAAACAAGCCAGTTGTATTACTGTCCATTATCACCACTCATGGAAAGCCTCTCTTCCAATCAGGTTATTTATTTGGAGCTAATTGTTGTATAATGTAAAAAGTGATACTCACTCACTGACTCACTGACTCACTTATCTATACCAGTATACCATGTACAGGGTCACGGGAGGCCTGAACAGAGTGCCAGTCCGTTGACTTACTCACTTACTTACACACTATGGGCAATTTGGAAACACCATTTAACACAATCTGCATAACTGTAGGAGGAAACCAGAGCACCTGAGGGAAACCCACCAAGCATATGGAAAACATGCAAAAAACAGTGCACACAGTTTGAGTTTTGAGGTTTGAGGCCTTATTGCTAACCACTAAGTCACCATCTGACCCAAAAGTAATAAAATATATATAATAGGTGTAATATATAAATAGGCAAAATTATACTATTTCTAGTATCATTTAAATCTTTTGCAGACCTGTGTCCAAAAAAATAAAACAAATTATATATCTACAGATGTATCAGGTTTTTACACAATTATTTTTCACATACATACAGCAACTGCAAATATTTTCTAGAACAAATCTATTTCCATAAGATAAAATATTACTGTACCTCAACATAAAACCATAAATATATTATATAGTTGTTATAAAGATCCAACATAAAATGTAGTCACAGTAAAACTAATTGCCCCTAAATGACCCTTTGTTTCCTTCCAGTTCTATAACATCTGTCATTCTGTTGACACATCATTATTTTTTTCTATGGGGGAAAAAAAATCTTTTAAATTATTCATCAGAAGGGCACTTGTGGAAAACCTGTTGTTCCACTTCTGCCAGACATCAAAGTCGCCATCGTTCGCATCTTCCTCGACTTGTGATGCGTAATTAGCTAGTCATGTATATCTGTTAATCCTCGCTTTCTACTCTAATGAATATATTCATATCACAGAATGCTAATGTGCATTATCAATACTAAAGGGGAAGAGTGTGGGCTATTATTCGGAGTGAATGGAGGAGGTTGCTAAGGAACAGCGTGCAGAGAATGGTAGCTGCAGGCTGAAACATGCGCCGTGCTAAAGTGCATACTTTCAATAGTCCCCACTCATCAATTCACCACGCGCTTCTCTGCGTTGCGAACCGAATGAATTTTCTGTAGCTGTGGTCAGTATGTGTACGAGTGGCATGAATAGTCTCATTGTTCATCTCTCACTGTGTTGAACAACTGACACATAATCTGCTCAGAGGAAAATTGAGTTGTCTGCTGTTTCCACAGTGACCAGGGCCTCGCTTCGCACATTACTGGTGTGCTTGACGAACTGATTTAGCGAGGTTGGCAAAACTGACAGGACCTTGAGATATAGAGGGGGAAAAAAAAGAGCATTGCATAATACTTACGGTCCATTTTAAATATCTTTTCTTTAATGACAAAGGCAGTTGTAACACTTGGCGAAGATAGAATCAAATCTCTGGCTCGGAATTACGGGCTAAATTACATGTTTGAGCAGCCTGAATTACATGTTTGAATGGACTGTGTTTGCAAGCTGTGATTGATGAATTAGACACATTCTGTTCTGTTCCAAACCCTATCGTTGGCAGAGTTGGATTTGTTAGCAGTTGGTTTTTATCTCTCCTTGCTAAAGGGACAGATTTTGTTCATTTCCTGGTGGTTTTTTAACTCTTAAACCAAGTGTTATGCCAATGGATGTTAGAAAGGATAAAGTGCAGTATTTCAGTTAAAAAAAGAAAGAAAAAAAAAAAACACTGAATTCCTGGACATTAGATCTCAATCACCAAATTTATTTAAAAACCTTCTTACATTTCACTCTGTACTAAACTGTATATGGTTGAAATGACAACCATACTTATTCTCTAGGGGTACACCCTAGACAGGGTGCCAAACCATCACAGAGCATACATGTACACACAATAACTAACTCATTGCCTAATCTGCATGTCTTTGGACTGTGGGAGAAAACCAGAGCATGCAAACTCCACTCACATTCCACTATGCCACTGTGCCACCATCATGAGAGCAGTAGATTAATAATAGCACCAACCTTTCAACATATTCATGCAACTAATTACTGTATTAATTATGCTTTGGTCAAGCAATTAGTTTTGATTACATTTCAGCTTACGTCTTAATCTTGGTTGACACACATGGACCAAAAAAAGGCACCATCAATTAAAGGAAAAAGTTAATCCTGAACTACTCGCATAGTAACCTTTATAAATAATGTGATCTTTAATGGAGTGGCGTTTTTTAACAGTAGGTTAAAGTTATTTCATTGACAAGTGAAAGTTATTCGCTGAAGTGGGAATTCACCAGAAACCTCATTTCTGCCTAAAGACAGTGATGCAGCTAAGTTGTACAGTAGCACTTTAGTCTGTTCATCTCTCTCACCTCCTTATGTATACGCTCTGCTCAAACAGAGAGGGTCCCAAAGCTTCAACTTTCATGCTAATACCTCCGGCTAGTCATCTCATACAGTACAATATTTACTACAGTAGCTAAGCCAATCCGCTATACATATGTTCTCTCCTCTACTTCTCTCTTTAAATTGTTGTTGCTCTTGGGTTTTGGAGATACAAGTTATTATATATGCTATTATAACAGTGCTAGCATTGTCACCCTGAAATAGCTTCAAACAATGAATTCACAACATATTCCTGAAAAAAAAATTAAAAATATTTCATTATAATTACGTTTACTATCCTGCAGCTATTAAACTTCCCTTTAAGCCCCTAAGGAATCGATAGTCAAACTGTTTGTGTTTGTACAGGCCCAAAGCAGCCATGATGACACAAATGATGACACAAGTGTGTACGAGTTGATGGGCAGTACCGGTAAGTCGCTGATATACACTTACTGTATATATATGTTTACTGTACATTCTTGCAATAAACAGTGCGGTATACACTAAAGCAGGGAGAAATCTTTACACCAAATCAGTGTGTGTTGTTTTGATCCTGCAGTGAATCGGCGGGTTGCCGACAGCCGTGATCAGCCTCACACAGCGGGAGCCAGAGATGCTAAAGTGCAGGCGGAGATAGACGACGATCCCTATACACTCGAAGTGAATGATGAAGAATATGACTCGATCCTGGCCTCCAGCAGCGGCTCAGTGGTGATGACCAACCGCCCCCCTGCACCTGCCCCCCGACCTGAGAGTCTCCCCAGCAAGGAGGTGAATGTACCTTACATCGCGCAGGGTAATAATAATCACACACGCTAGTCAATTCAAGCTACTGTCATTGATTAGTTAATCATTTGGACATCACTCACTCACACACTCATCGTCTATACCACTTCATTCTGTATACAGGGTCGTGGGGGGCCTGGAGACTATCCCAGGAGACTTAGGGCACGAGGCCAGGGTGGACAGGGTGCCAATACATCACAGGGCACCCACATACTGTACACACACTCAAACACTCATGTACACACTACAGGCAATTGCAGAACACTGATTAGCCTAATCTACATGTCTTTAGACTGTGGGAGGAAACCGGTGTACCCGGAGGAAACCCACCAAGCGCAGGTGCACACAGGATTGGGAGTCGAACCCGATCCTGGAGGTGAAAGGCGATAATGCTAACCAATAAGCCACCGTGCCGTGATATTTGGACATGTACTTCTTTAAGAAGCATCATACTAGGGTTGGAATAACAGGATTATTATCAGCCATAAAAAATTGTCCACAAGGTCTTATATTTTTTAAATATGTATTTTAGGAAAACAGAGTCATCTCTCATTATAGCAAGTTGCTGCTCTCTTAGGCAGGCGAATCAGTAATGTTTATAAATACTTAATATTTTTTTTCTTTCTTGTCCGTGCTCCTATAACTGATGACAGAGGAAAGTGAGACCCGAATTTGCATCGTTCATCACAGCCAGCAAGTTCTTAAATGTTCAATTTCAACTGCATTAATAATTCAACAAGTTGAAGGTGCCAACTGACTTGTATTGTTAGAGCTTAATAAATCATTTAGACTCTCCTGATCTGTAGCCTGTAAGCTAGAGAGAGAGAGAGAGAGAGAGAGAGAGAGAGAGAGAGAGACCTAGTGGTGTTTTATCATGAGAACAAGACCTTTGCATGAACTGTGCAACCAAACTCTCCTCTGAATTGCTCAGTTGTACTGTAATGTTGAGGACAGATACTTCATGAATTCATAGTTTTCCTTTCCAGAGATTTAAAGAATACTAAAATATGATTTTGAAAAAAAAAAAAAAATCAGTGCTGTATGCAGTAGAGAAAATTTAAAGTGAAAAGAAGTAAAAGTAATCAGGTATTAATTGTTTTTAACAGTTTAGAGTCCAGGAGAGTGGCTGAGTGCGTACAGACAGTTATTCAGATTGTGCAGTGATATCAGATGCTGTTTTGTAGAAAACAGATGGTAACTAGCGTGTGTTTCTAGAGCTGTTTTGTGAAAAACTCATTTTTCATATATTAATACAGAAGGGGGAATGAAAACATGAGCAATGCCATGGCTGTTGTTCAACAAATCCAGCTCTCGCCCTCTCCCTTCCATGCTCATTTCTCCATCTTCTCCATGAAAACGTTTCTCCTTTTCATCGCAGATAAAAAGATTACCATTTCTTTTTTTTCCCTTTTTTTTTTTTTTTTTTTTACCCTTTTTTTATTGTGCCATTCAAAAATGAGCCGAGACGTAGACTCGGTTAGAGTGATTGCTTTTCTATTGACACAGTTCAACCCGTGTCATCTCGTTCACGCAGAATGATGGCGGGAAATGAAACTATTCATTAAACATGGGTGATGGACGGAGACGATTTCGACTATGGTGGATATTCCTGAAATCCATCCTTACCGTCAGTGTGTCTTTTCCTGGCTCCCTCAGAAATAACATAACATGTAAAGCTGGTTTGCACTTTAAATAAAAACTGCTTTTTTTTTTCATTTTAAAAAAAGGAAAATCTAAGTTCATACAGGAGATAGCACACAGCTGACTGCTGTCTTTGGCACACATTAATGGACTGAAAAGCCTTGGTGGGTGTGCTGCTACTGTTTTAGGGTCAAATTTCTCTTGCATATGCTCTGTGTTAGGTTTTAGTGTGATGCTGAGTTCAGTGTGGCATTATTATGAGCAAGACAAAGTGTGTGTGTGTGTGTGTGTGTGTGTGTACCAGCCTTACCACTGGGCCCAATATGTGTTATGATGAATTACTATTCATCAGACAATATTAAGCATTATACTTGCATTAATTTGGTGCGCAAGTTGGTCCCAGGCGAATCGCTTTTATCCTGTTTATTAAGACCTTGTTGTGCTGATCAGCAAATTCTCAGCAGGCTTAAAGGACGATGCCAATAAGATTTGAGTTTTATTAGTGCCAAGGGACTTTGGTTGGAGAATTGAATAGTTGCTTTCAAGCACAATGAGTCTCTAAATAAAAAAAAAAAAAAAAAAAAACTTAGCTCCCAAAGTCACGGATAGAAGCACAAAGAGAGAAGCATACTGCTTCATGCATCTGCAACCAATCAGAACAGCACAAGGGGGCCAAGTAGAGTCGACATCATGCATTACACATGTTTTCCACCTCTCCCATCCCACAACATGAAATGACCGGGTGGTGGAAGAAGGAGGAGGGGGGGTTCAGCACAAAGAGAAAGACTTTTCCATCCACTTCAACATTGTGATCTCTCGCCCACACGCTGATCAGATTTCTGGACCCGCTCAGTGTTTAGTTGAACTGGGAGGGACCAGAGCTCGTCTGAACTGCTTAAGCTGAAATTCCAGCTATTGTTAAAGCCGTAATGCTGCTGGATTATTATATCAGGATAAAAGGTTACCAAACAATACCTTTCCTTGAAACTGGCATGACACCTTCTGTATCTTTAGTGTGGAAAGGTGCATGTATTGTATCTTACAAGTAATACTCTAAAAGCAAATTAAAGGTACAAGAGTGGTACCTAAGGTAAAAACTTAGTTAAAAAACTACTTTCACAACACTGATATGTACTAAAGTGCGTAGCATGTCATGGCACAGAAAATACCTTTTTTCTTCAAGTTTATGCTTGTATGCTGCTATTACTGTAGGTATTTGAGTAATTTAGTCTAAAGGAGCTAAAGTGTCCTTATGGGGGGCAGGGGAAGCTTTGTGGTAAAGGTGTTGGACTGCTGATTAAAAGGTTCCTAGTTTGAGCCCCAGCACTGCCAAGCTGTCACTTTTGGGCTTCAGCTGCTCAGAAACAACAACTCGACCCTGTGAAAAAACTGCCACTGAATCGACGGATTTCTCTCCAGATGAGTGTTTGCCGACTGATGGCACATGGATGCATCCTCACAGTGTTCCTGCAAGTCACAAAATGGTGCAAATGACAAAATGCTAGAAAAGAATCCATCAGAGGAGAATGGCACAGTGTGGTGCCGAAGTAACCGAGCGCACCAGCAGCCTCTCATTTAAAGCCCTTACAAACAATCAATAGTATCACCAAGTGTATCCTCCACTTTAATTAAATTTTCCTCCTTTTATCGATCGCAGCCAGTCTGATTTGTGTTTATCTTTTGTTACAGCAAAAGCAGAAAACGAGGCTCCTTTCAGTCTACTTATGTTATTATGACCATGCTCTCTATCAGCCTGTGTTATTTTAGTAATACCCATTATACGTAGTGATAAGACAAGTTACTGTAGGGAATTCACGTCTTTGTCATCTGCCCTGTGTGTACAAACAGCATCTTTTTTGTTATGTGATGCCACCTAGTGGATAAGTAGCATTCCTACTGTTAAGGCACATGACAATTTCGAGCTGCTCCAATGAGAATACCAGGCCAGTGATTTTTGCTGCTTGTCTTTGATTTCATCCTAGTCTTCCAGAAGAAAATGTCCCAGGCAGATACTGAGACTCTCTACTCTTTTCCTGCTAATCAAAGTAAGACATAATGCATGACACAAAGTAGTGTGCTGTTGTCAAATGTCATTGTTAAGATTTAACACTGATACAACTCACATCTATTACAAAAAAAAGAATACAATTCATTCCCTTTTTTTTCTATGCAAAATATATATATAAATGTAAAACATTTATATAGCAATGCTATAAAACTGTGCCATATTTGATTTGTATGTGTCCAAGCATAGCTGCCCTACTTTACCTCTCTTTAACTTTGTATGTAACACTAACTGCTGGGTGCATGCCACAGCCAGCAGTCAAGACTCATGCACATACGACACCTTTATGCCGAGTCCAGTGCCCGGACTGGATGAGCTCATTAAACTGCAGGAGCAGGTGAAGAAAGGATCACTCAGCGTGGACGAGGCCCTGGAGAGATTCAGTGACTGGCAGAGGGTTCAGAAAGGATTAGATGGCATCCAGCAGGTGACTAACCACACTAGATATGCAGACGAAACAAATAAATAAACAAACAAACAAACAAGGACTTATTTATGTTAGAAATTTAAAAAAGAATGTAAAAAATGTCAAATGTAAGAATGTAAAAAAATGTTTAAATAAAATTTTATATATGCATTATTAGTAAAATGTTGCGAATAGAAACACACAAACACACACACATACATACTATATATATATATATATATATATATATATATATATATATATATATATATATATATATATATGCAACAGTACAGTATTGCAAGATTTGATTGCAAATTATTGTATTTTTACATTTCTATTGAAATGAATATAGAAATGAATTGGTCTTGTAGTCTCTATCAAGTGGTTTTACACAGCTGTTTGGTCCCAATCATGTGAACTATCATCACACCTCCACTATTAAACATAGTGATTTCTACTGTCCATTTTTATAATGCAAATTCTTTTCATTTTATCATGCAACTTTTTTGATTGATGCAGCTCAATAATTTTGGATGCAGTGTATATATGGTGTTTGGTTAATGTAGCTGGAAAGCCGTTAAAAATCTTGTGATCTTGCTCAGGCTTAGGGTTTTCTCAGGCCACCACATGTACAGGATAAGCAAAATTAGTTTCGAGGGTGTTTGATGAATTAAAAGGAACAGTCCAGTGAGTTCTAATCCTGAATAGTTAACTATTAGACTTAAAAAGCAATGGGAGATGTAATAATCCTGTACTTTTTGTGCAATTATTCCACATTTAAATTTCACTGGCATTGAAATCAGTATATTTTTTTACATGTCATTGAAATAACAAAACTAAGACTCCTATGACCTTTCAGAGTTTATATTGAAGTTGAATATTTGTACTGCAATTACCGTGCATTCGTCTTGCTTTCTCTAATCGTTGTGCTGAAATGAGAGCGCTGTTAGATCTGTGACTAAATGCTCATTAGACCAGACTAATATCAATATCACTTATCATTATTGTCAGCAGATAATATCCAGATGGGATGCTTCCAGTAAGGATCCTGAGTGGCTGCAGACGTAAAATAAACACAGAGTGCGAACAGATCAACATTAAATTCATCTGAATTTGTAGAGCAGTGCCGCACCAATAAAACATACCCCTACAGCTGTGACCATATTAGGAGCTTATACAATATACAATATAAACATTCCACATTACTGCAGTGAATCAAGCAGCATAGGAAGGTTTGCAAAAAAGGCAAAATAAACACACTTCTCATGCTGATCCAGTGCAGTGGTATTTACTTGACCACAAGATGTTAGGAAAGCAGGATCGCCCATTTCTGTTATTTTTCCTGACACTCCCTCTGCTCACTATGTAGTGTTCACTTGTTTTACAGCACTCGGTCCACCCATCCGGTTTGTGCTTCTTGGTTGAGACTTGCAGTTCACGTTATTCTGCCCGACATGTGGCTCATGTAGCACTAAACGCTAAACATTTTTACCTGGATTGAATCCATAAGCAAATCAAATAAGCAGCTGTGATTAAAAACGTATCTTCTGATCAATTTGACAAAAGCCAGAGATTTGGTTAGTATAATTTAGGAGACTTTTTATGCAGGTGTATGAGCAGAAAGTGAATAAATCAATACGTAAAATGAGTTCTAAAGCTACATTTGGTTACACTGTATGTACTGTTTTTGTAACTGCTTAAACACAAGCTATTACAACATGCTGCTTTATTTATAATTCTTTTGATTGTCTTAAAACTATCACTAATTGTAACGACAGAATAGTAATTGCAGTTCTTTGTTTTGTAGGAGAAACTGCGGCAGTTGCGGGCAAGCATTATGAATAACAGAGAGGACAGTGATGACAGTGTCTACGGTCAGTACATACAGTAGGAGAAACAATTCTCAAAATTCAGTCAGTGATCCCAAGTATGCTATTTGTTTGAACATTTGAATTTTATCATAGAATAGAAATTATAACATTTTATACAGTATGTTTCTACAATGTTCCCTAAACAATAAAACCATAGCACTGGAACTAAACCAAACTACATACGAACATAAAAAGGATATCTTTAACACTTCATGTGAAATGTACTGCCAATGGAGGGAGTACATTTATAACACATTCATAAGCATGACATAACAATTTAAAACATAATAATATTTTTAATAATATTGTATTATAAAGCATTGACAGACATTCGATGAAAAACAGAAGAAACTGTAACTGTCAATGTAATTTATCCTTATTTTGTTATCTTTTGTCTTAACTAGCAACTACCTAGCACATTTAGGGCATTTTGAGATAAACATTAAAGAAATGTTAAAGGTATACTGTATATAGTACTTCATAACAGTTTTATAACTGCAGAAATTGTTCCTAAATAAACCATTTTAAATATAAAAGTAGCATTATCACTTTAGTTAAAGAGTATCCAATTCCATTATCTAATATTATTATTATTATTATTATTAATAATAATAATAATAATAATAATAATAATAATAATATAGATACACTAAATAAACCTTCCAAAAACAATGACGGTAATGAAGAGCTACCAAGTGAACACATACTGTATAGATTTTTTAATTTTTAATGCATGTTTAATCATCCCCTTACTAAAAAGTTAATTTCATATGTATGTTTTGATATAAGCTTCAACTGCCGTGTGTGAGGGAATGTGTTATGAAGGTGTTATGAAAGTCTAAAGTGACTTACCAACATTTCTCCTGTTTCTGCTAAAGTGGTCTACTTATAAATTTATAGCTTTAATCATAAGTTGTGTCTGTGTAAATATTTCATGCTGTTTCCAGAGTACAAGAAAGCATGTCAAGATTCTTGTCAAAGGAAATAACACATAGTGTACTGATGCAGGAAAAGGGTATTAACCACTAGAGATTTCTTAATAATATGGTTAGAACTTTTTCTAACCATATTATTAGGAAATCTCTAGTGTTTAATACCTTTGCAGCTTAACTGTTTAAGCTTTATTATTTTTTGCTTGGGGCAGCGTGGTGGCATAATGGTTTCGTATGTGGCCTCGCACCTCCTTATTAAGGGTTTGTGTCCCGCCGCGGGTCTGTCTGCCTTGGGAGCATGTTCTTCCTGTGCTAGGTTTCCTCCTACGGTCCATGGATAGATCTACCCCTACGATAGGCTTGCCCTGGGATAGGCTCAAGGCTTCAGGGCTTCTGCAACAGAATAAGCGGTATAGAGAACGAGTGAGAGTGAGTGAGTGAGAGAGAGAGAGGGAGAGAGAGAGAGAGTATTATCACACAAGATGTCTTTTGATACAACAACAGAAAGTGGTTATGAGTTGGAAAGGCATCAAAAGACAAACTAAAATGTTGCCAGTGTTCGACATGGTGCTTAATCCTGAGTCTGTTCCAAAACAGATCCCTAATTTGAAAAAACATTCAGTGTCGAGTTGACCGATCCCTCAAAAGCACCAGTAGACAGGGAATAATAAAAGAGTTAAATGTAACTAACCTTGTATGATTAAAAGAAATTGTGAAAAAACATCAGTTTGCCAAATCCATGATCCATTCAGGTTAACCATCTTCTTCTTTGTCCAACAGATAAAATCAACATCGTTCATCATACGCCATGTAAGTGCTTTACTTCTACTTTTCAACACTTGAGAGCAGAGAATATTACCATGGGAGATTATTATTATTATTATTAATATTTTATCTTGCACCAAGCCTCCTTCATATCTCTAACATTTGGGTCTCGCAGGAAGCAGTTAGGTAGCAGGATCACACGCAAGGATATAATCTTTTTATAGTGTGTAGAGGTTGAGTAGAAGAGAGTACACACAAATATCAAACACACTCTTTGAGGTGCCATTTGTCAGTGTCAATGGAATCTGCCTTTTAATAGCTGTGTGGTTTTGGGAGCATCAATTTTAATGAGCGGTACAACTGTTCAACAGCAGTAAGGATGCTTAGTGACACTCCCTAAGTGGATCTTTTACTGTCAGACTAATAAATGTTTTCACCCTGGTCAGCTGCGCCTACTAAAGAATGCAGAAAAGGAAGCCAGCAAGCAGAGGGGAACTACAGCAAACCCGTGAGTTTTAATGTGAAAAGTTCTTACTTGATTTTCATAAATCACCGTGCTGATGGTAGTTGGCTCTCTTCCATGACATAATTGTTTTTATAATAATCTCTAATTAATATCTCTAAGAATAAAAATAGCCCATGACTATGTTTAAATTTGGTCTTTTTTTTTTCCAGGCAAATTTTTTTCGGAAAGCAGATAAGCGATGAAAAGTAAGCATGATCAATTCTGCTTGCAAAGATTGCTTTAGTAAACTGTTTAGGATTAATTAAAGAAGCAAATTAAAGTAAATTTTAAACACTCCGAAAAATACTATACTATACTAAATTATACAATACTGTTCCTTGTTGCTAAGGCAGTCTTATGATCTTTTTATATATTTAATATATATTTGTTATACTTTTAGAATATACCGTTAGAACATACCCTTACAAATTATGTACAGTACCATAACTATTTTCCAAAGAAAAACTCCCCCTACAAAGCATTAATCATAAAACAAGAAATATTGTATTATTAGGGGTACCATCCCCACCATAAGGAAATGTAGAGGTTTATTTATCATTTATTTTAATTTATTTTATTATTATTATTATTATTCAGGATAGCTACATATAGCTGCACATAACTTCAACAATATTGCATGTTATAAGGAGACGGGGGGGGGGGGGGGGGGAGACAGGGAATAATAAAAGAGTTAAATGTAACTGACCTTGTATGATTAAAAGAAATTGTGAAAAAAACATAATCCATGATCCATGCAGGTTAACCATCTTCTTCTTTGTCCAACAGATAAAATAAAGGGATTATAATGCATTTTTTTTCTTCTTCTCAGAAATATATCATCTATACAGTTTTAAGCTGCTTTGACTGGAAGGATACCAGAACTATAACCAGAATGTGGAACTGTGGTAGATCATTATATTTTAATGTTGTTTTTTAAACATAATTTAATGTTTGTTTCTTCTCTCTTTTTTCTTTTACATTTGTTTAAATTATCATAAATAAACATTATGTAATTATGTAACATGAACATTTCATCTATTTTTAAGATAAAAAAAGTACTTAAATTACAGTATATACAATTATTTTTTCCACACACACCAAATTCCTTGCTTCATAAAATCTCCACAAGGGGGTGCTATCTTACCAGACATGCTGATCAAAAAAAAAAAAAAAAGGGCCTGTCTTTATTAATTCACATCCTTTGATAGACAAACAAGGCCCTTGCACCTCCCTTTTCCCCCCAGCACACTCTTCTAGTTCTATATGGATCACTAACTGCATGAGAGGACGCAAACAATCGTCTTGGAAAGAAAATCATACGATGCCTTGCAAGTGAGGTCTTGTCTGTTATAATGGTGTCGGGGGATTTGGGAGAGCTAAAGTGGCTCGGCGATGCAAGGCATGCTGCTAACTTGCTTTGCCTGCCAAAAGCAAGCAGCTGGACACGTTTGCATGATCAATCATGCTCTTTGTGAATAATATGTATTAAAGCCCCCACACTCATGGCGTGTTTGGAAGCAGCAGTTTTGCCTTTGGAGATGATCCGGCTCCAGCAGCCCCGGTGGCATTTGAGGAACGGGTTTTGCCTGTCACCTGCTGCTCTGGGAAGGAGCCGAGCTTCGTGATCCTGGGCTGGAGGCAGCTTCGCCATTGCTTTTTCACCTCCGTGTGTATTCTTCAGCTCAGTGAGTGGGAACAGGCTGTATCAGAATCCTCCGTGTACGCCGTTCCAGATCTAAATCAGGACATTTCCAATATGACAGTTGGATCTTGCCAAAATCAGCTCACTTGACGTGTGTTGGTGAAATGAACCTAATTAATGAAACTGCTTGTCCATTAGGCTCTTATGGAAAGATGCCACAGGAGTTCTTACTTTTCTCAAGCTGGGACAGAGTTGATAAACCCTTCATGAAAGATTAAGGCTTCCCTGAAGTATAGAGCTTTATCTGTGAGAGAGCAGAGGGCAGGATTAGAATGCAGATGCATCAACAATGCTGTCATAAAACCGCAAACTGATAAAGATCCAGTGCAGCTGAGGCTCGTACTCAACCCAGACCCGTTATTTCAGCTCATCTCTCCACCTGACAGAAAAAAAAGCGCCTTGATTTCTTCAGAAGCCTGCTGGAAATCTACCATTTTAAATGGACACACGGGTATTTGGGTTGGGTTTGGGTAAATGTCCATTGATATCCAGTTCAAGTCCAAACACATATATACTCACACACACTTCGAACAATATCATTCTCTGCATTATGAACCAGAATTATGCACAACTCTTCCTCTTTCAGCACTCTGATAAAAATCAGGCAATTTCACAGTCAGTGGCATTCTTTCATCCCCTAATCCCTTGGCATGTGTACAGTATACGTGACCCTCCTCTGGAAGGGGCCGAGGCCACGGTTGTGGAACCTCAGATCATGGACGGGAGCTTCTTATCCACAGCAACCCTAGTTACAATAAACAAATAAAGATCAAGGTTCAGGAGAAAATGTGGGAAGATGACCCACTGTCACATGCAATTATACTGTAGCAATTTTAGTCACTGAAAGAGATTTATTTGAATTCAACATGAGAAAAGCTCTAAATTATAAAATTCTGTCCATCGCACTAAAATAAGTCACCTCTAACTGTCCAAAATTTTTCAGTTTGACTTGTTTTTAAACATGCTTTCATCAAAGTTTTCATCAAGTTTTTCTTTTAATCTTTTCCTACAGCACTAAAACATTTACATGGAAGGCCATCACCATGCTTCTCACCAATGTGGGGAGAACCGTGTGGTATAAAACAATCTATAGGGAGATTCAGAACTCATTTTGTTTTATTTCATGCTTTTAATAAAAAGGCACCCTGAGATATATCAGTCGATTGAGAGACAGCTTCAACATTCAAACAGCACTTTAAATCCTGGAGATGTTTGTTTGAACCAGGCTTAGCACGGAAATTGACTCAAATTAACCAGAAGAGCAAACTACTTACATTATAGACGCTATGCATCTCTAGGGTTTTGAAAACATCTTGATTAGTAAGTTGCTAATGGTGTGGGATCTCTGTTGTGAGTATTTGTAGTGCAGATGACTAGAGCTGGAGTGATTACTAATCAGCGCATACAAGAGCCAGGTGTTTGCTGGAGCTGTGACTTTATAAATTCCAGGATCCTTATTCTAATGCTTATCTGTGTTCTTTGGTAAGGCTTAAACACTAAACAGCATTGCAGTATTTTAATTAAACTGAAAATGTGCAATCGGTTTGCACTGAGTTACAGTAGGGTTTATTTTTGAGTTGCCTTGCACAATCTGGTTTTGGACTGCTTAATGCAAATCTGATTTTGGATTTTGAGTTTTGGGAATTTTGCATTTAAAATGTATGTTTACATGAAATAAAACAGAAAAATTAAAAAAATGTACATTTCAAGTTCATTTTAACTTATTCGTGACTACTACATTAACCAAAACAACCGACAAGAAGACGTAATGTCCACCTACTTGATATCTCATTATGCCAAAAAAATCACACTATAAAGTTAAATCATAAGAAATAAGAACGACTATGGAAATAAAAATCAGTTTAGTCTCATTTATATTCCTTTTTTTTTTGTTTTTTTGCTTTGTATCTTTGTATTTTTGTATCTTTTTTTTTTTTTTTGGCTTTGTCAGAAATAAAAATCCTCAATTTCTACAGGACCTGCATTCAAGGTATTTTACCCATTTAACCCAATTACCCAATTGTCAAAATTGTTATATTTATGATAGAGCTTATATTGAAAATTGCATTTAATTTTTTATATATAAGAATCATTATTAAAGATTTTTGTAACACCACACATTGTTTTCTTGTTTGTCTCTCTCTTGATAGTGCACCCACAGTGAAATAAGCATTTTAATCTATTAGTTCCCAAGATTAGATTTTTGGTTCATTAAGTATGCATAATTTATAATTAATATAAGTAACTCAATACAAATAGTTAAAAACAAATGTGTCATCTTAAACGTTTTTGCCAATTTCCTCTTTACCTTTTACAACTCAGTGTCTATATAAAATACACTATATGGGTAAATAAATTCTAATTTTAAACAAGAATTTAACATATTATGCCGTAAAGGAACTAGGACATAAAGGCTGGATACCTGCTTTTAAAATTAGTCATGGAGAACAGGCTTGGATGTCATTATTGGGAAGGAGGTATGGAGTAATACGGTGTCCAGTGCTGGATGGCCAGTGAGGTAGACTGGTAAAGGAGACAAGATGTTGGAAATGTGGAAATGCCGCGGGCTCTTTTCTACAGAACTTATATGGCATTGCCTGCCTGTTTTTTCTTTTTTTTTCTTTAGCTTCTTTGGAAACAGATTACTAAAAAAAAAACCCTATTGGCTGGCCACACCACTACCAGAGTCTCCCCAACTCTGTCTATTAGGAAAGAGGTCCATTTTTTCATTAGGGCTGTCTAAAGCAGAGTCTGCCCTGGCATTATCTGGGTTCATTACCGCAATGAGAATAATTCTTAGACATTGGAAAAATCAGGTAAAGCCAAGCTTCATAGACTGGTTAAAGTTAATTACAGGCACAGCCTCCTACGAAGGGCTTATCGCAAGATCTAATGAAGGCAGAGGAAAGTATTACCAGGTTTGGTTCAACTTCCAACATTTTATACAATGTCCTGTAACCTTATTTAGTATGTTATATTTGTATCCTGCTACCCCTAAACCCTCCACAAATGCTTTCCCTTCCTTTAATGTAAATATGAGATGTAAGGATTTTTTGCTTGTTGTAGTGTATTGTTTCTATGGGAATGTATGTTGGTTAATGAGTGTATTCCAAGAGTTTAACACAAATTTGAACATAAGATAGAGTTTGGTTCAATTCAGTTTTTTTTTTTTTTTTGCCTAGCACATACTGTATAACGATATTGTCAATTAAGCTTTACATAAATTTGTATGTAGATTTATATTTAGATTCCCAATGAGCAAGCAAAATCTTTATATAATATGAGATAATATGAGGAAGAACGTAAAAAGCAAACAAAACATCTTTAGTGCAAGTCTTTAGTAAGATTATAGAACATAAATCAATCACAAGTTAAGACATAAGAAAATATTGAGATAATGTACAGTGGTGTGCTTTAGAGCAACAGAGCTCTGTGTAACATTTCTCTGCCTTTGCGTGGTATGTAAGCCTGGCGTGAGTATGCAGCTACCCCTTGGAATGTACTTCTTAAGCCTTCACCGGCACCCAAACACCCCCAGAGGTGTAGCTATTCAAGCATAATAACTCTGTCCCAAGCTTTCCTGCTATGTTGATGCTACTCCCCCCTGAGAAACTCAATCCCTGAAGGGCGAAGTAGCATCTGCCAAGAGGGCAAGGGTACATGGGGCACTGTGGCACCATGGGCCCCTGCCGAACCTTCATCCATCTGATCAGGGGCCAAATGAGGCCCCTAGGGTGAGGCTGTGCCCCTTCGCCTGCAGCTCACAGGCAGATTAGCAGTTCTATTCAGCTCGGGGCTTTTGTTCGGCAGCGCCCAGGCGAGGTCCAGCTGTCTGCGGTCACAGGGATGCACTAATTCCACTGCAGGTCAGCAGCTCTGCATTTTCAAGCGCCTCCTAAAAGGTCACATCCGCTCAGGAGAATCCAGACGACCAGAATTGCCGTCCTCGCACAATCCCAGTGACCCGTGTCTTCCCCCCGCCCTTCGCAAAGCCGGCACTTGGGCTGAATCAAAGACTGAGTTGATATACAGGGAAGGCTTAAGGCTTTATCTTTTATCATCACTTCAATCCTTCCAAGAGGGAGTTGAGCCTTTGAAGCTGACGGTTATGTTTTCATAAGGATGTTTTGACTGCTCGATGTGTCTTAGTAAAGGCCCGTCGTGCATTCGGTGTAAATTGGGGCATTTGATTTAGTGTATTTTCACAAGAGTCTTTGTGTTTGAACAAACACTGTAAAGCATATAGAGGTCAATAGCGGTGAAAATTTATCATTAATGAATGGCTGGCTTTATTTCAAATCTCATAGATGCTCTCTGTCTTAAGGCACATTTCATAATGAAAACAGTGCCAGAGTTAAGGAATAGCTGATAAGTTCTCAGGGCTCAGTCTTTATGTTCTTGCCAAGAGAGGTTTTTCAGGGTAAACGTCAGGATTCGTAAGAATAATCTCATTATTGCTATTATATACAACACAACGAAAGAGAAAAAGCACTAAAACGCAAGAACTGTTATTCTGTAGCCATGGCATTTTAAACAAAACCTGTAAAGACGAAATACCACACATTATTCATGAGAATAATCCTGGCCATGACTTTTGGAAATAAATTCCAAAGCATTTAAATATGCTAGTATGGCACATACTATCATTAAGAGCCAGAAAACAAACAACGAGTTAGCCGCACTCGCTACAGATGATGCAAAGCGAATAGCTATTACAGTATAAACACACTCAGCTTGCATCCCTTATGATATGACATTGCGAGACTGAAAACTAATACATGATAATCATGATGACAAAATAAAAGAAGCAGAAATATGGTGTGACAGCAACAATCTTAGCTTTGAAAGCACTTCTCACCTAAACAAGCCTTAGCACAAAAGAGATTAATTGTTCCAACACATGTGCAATAATTGCTTGAGTCTATGCCCGACCAATAGAGTGTGCAATGCCAGTCCATAGAGTAATCAAGGTGATCTGGCAGGCGCTGCTCTGCATACATCGTACCGTAAAGTCATCATCCTATGCTGCACAAGAGCTGCCCACATAGTACCTTGAGGGCCTTCCTGTGCCAGAGTTAGGATGTAAATGGGAACCAGGGGCACCGAGTAATCAAATAGAAGTGTGTCTGAATGCTCTTTGTCAGCACTATGACTGAGGATGTGCTGTGGTGTGAGCCATAATAAGCACCACTGCCTCTCAGGGATAGGAGTGTATATAGGAAACAGACACATTTTGTCAGTTTTAGTAAATTTCCTATATAAAATTTCAATATCCTTTGCAAGTTTTCTTTTTTTTTTATACATAACCTCATATAGTGTCTCTCTTTTAATCTCCCCTTTTTCTGCTATAGTGTGATGAACATGCTGTCAATGCAGTCTTGTAAAATCCTGACAAAATATAAAACTTCAAACATTAATTCTTGAAAATGTTTAAAATAAATAAATAAATAAACCAAGAAGAATAAAACGATTGGGCTGTTTTCCCATTTCCTCTCAGCCCGAGGCAGCTTTAATGGCTTTTCTCCACTCGGATGCAGGTGAGGAGAGTCTGATTCCAGCTGAATCACGCTCGATCCCCTTCCTCCTCCCCCTTAACCACAGTCTCAACCAATCACTGGGCTTGCTGCTGCTGGATGGCAGCCATATTGTTATTAAAACCTGCAGGCGTGCTGAACACAGCCTCTACGCATCGCCCTCCAGTGCCGCAAGGAATTAGGAAAAAAACACCAGCTACCCAGAAAGAGAAGTGGAATCATGAAAAAAAAGCAAAACAAGGGAGGATAGAAACTGATGGGTTTAGTATGAAGATAGAGAACGGCGAGCACGGGGCATTGCGCCTTCACCTAATCACTACCGCTAATGTGGTCGAACATTAAAAGTGATGTGTGAAGTTGTAAAGAGTTGAATTGCACTGGCTTGATAACAACCAAATGTGAAAAAAAAAAAAACTTCAATTTCTTTGACAACATGCTTTACCACATTCTGTTTATGTTTGTAGGGGCTTTTATGAAAATTTTTTGGTCTCTCTTTTTCACTAATGGCTTCATGCTAATGCACCCTTGGTGCCAGGTATCCTGCATTAGCTTTGATAACGCTGAGTTTTTCTCACCTGCAGCCAACATCACTGCACGCTTCCACCAGGCACCATATGCAAATTATTATTAATGGCGATTCATTTACATTGTGTTCTGTGCCAATCTTTAATGGTAAAAAAAAAAAAAAAAAAAAAAGTAGCACGACAAAAGCAAAAACAGATCCATGTTGGGGGGTTTAAACTCTTCTCTGCATATCATCCAGCTTCAAGGTTGCTGAGGCAACATCCAATCGAAAGCCGCGGTGCCGGTTTGGTTGGCGCTGTCTTCGTTGGGCGCAGGTGGAACACATATGAAACAATCGCCCATCTGGGTGTGCCAGCGGCGCCCATTTTAATCACACCATTGCCATGGTACTGGCTAATGGAGACGTTGAGTGGCCTGCTGGGAGGTGGCCAGGCTCAATCTATGCCAAGCAGAAGAGAGGGACAGGAGACACTAATGTCCAGAATGAAGGACGAGAGACTTACAATTAAACCCATCACTCATTGATTCGATCCCTCGGCACCTTGAGATGAATATGAAATCAAACTACCATACCATGAGATCAGTATCGTAAGTGTATGTACATGCATACACGCTGCTTTAACTCCTGCATACGTTGCTGCCTACGTAATACTAAAACTAAGGTTAGCATTAATGCTATGTAAATTGGAAGCACGTGCGCTCAATGAATCAATCAACCAAGGCACCTTATCAACTGAAGCACATTTAGCACGAGCAGGCCCAGCACAGGTTAATTAAAACACAAAAGCCAAAGGGGGGAGAGGCCTGGCATCCATCCCTGCCCAGTCTAAGCCTGTTTATGCCATGCTGGGGGAAGAGGATTTAGGGCTGTGAGTGTAATTTTAAGCCCCCCCTCCCTCCCTAAAACCCACCAACCCCCTACCATGCTCCCACACATACAAAAATAAATCAAGTCTTTGCCTCTTTCCGCACCTGCCCCATTTCAAATGATGTTTGTCAACTCAACTGCTTGTGAGACTTTAAACCGAAACCGATTCCCAGGAAGCTTTAGATATGCATTTAGGATAAAAAGTACTTTCCTAGTTTCCATCTAGTTTCAAACATGCAAAGCAGTCATGTTACAAAAAGATTAGCCCTATTTTAAATTCGAAATCATAAACAAAAAATCCCCACAAAAATCAGTCATAGTAAAGCTTTTACAGGTGGCCTCAAAATTGAATGCTTGTAAGTGAGCACTTTGTAAGTAGGGCAAAGGCAATAAGGATGTACACCATTTATATACGTACTGAGCAGTATTATGAGTTGATACCATGCCAACACTTTGTAAAAAGCCATACATTTTCCTTATAGGTCCAAGTGATTTAGGAGCTCAATAGAGAAAGCGATTTAGCAGGAAATACACTGTGATTTAGATGAGCTCACCGCATACATCTATAGCTTTTTTGTCCTAATCAGCATCCGTTGCGGAGATATCTGCAAATCACTTCCAGAACTTTCTATCCAGGATGAGGGGCTTCAGTTAAGCATAAAGAATGGCTGTCATTAGCTTTACTGCAAATCACCCATTTTCTGTAGACGATAAAGTCATTTTTCAAACTATTAGGCATCAGATAAATTACAGGTTTAGGACACTGATGGGGGGGGGCCTTAAGCACTTACTTAAACAGACTTGCATGCAAAAAAAGACAGTAAGTGATGTGTGCACGTACAGTACTTGTTTGTAGTACTATTGTGAAGACTTTCCATTATTGTTAATTAAGGTAATTTATGTTATGCATGCACAAAAATCTTACCCTGACCTTAAGCTCAATAATTGGGGCTTTTCCAATGGTTTTATACAGTATGGAAACTGCTTTTGGGTAGGAAAAAATAATCTTATGAAGACATTTGGTCCTAAAAACATGCCGCCCACAAATTACTTGCACTACCAACCCCCATCAATTCCACATATACACAAACAAGCAAAGAATACCACTTATGTATGTTCCACGCATAAATGAAATGGTTGTGTACTATGGAACGTTTAATTAAGACCCCACTCCTGGCACAATGTGCCACACCTACCAGCTTTATGAGCTCCATTACACATGAACTTTTACAATTACATAGACAAATCAATGACCTGTGACAACTGCAATAATCACGACAGGAGCAGCTTTATATTCCACACGAATGTCTCAAAATATGCATAGAACTAGTTCAGAATAAAAACAGGAAAAAAAAAGATCTTTTTTTACTCTTACATCTACACGTTTCTGAGTAGTTTTTATGGATGTAAAAACACTGGCCTCAAGAGGTGTATCATAATGATGGATACTGTTACGATGCTACTTTCTCATGCCGCCATAATCTCAGTATGCATGTTCCTCTAGCCCTTTCACCATCTGCAGCCAGAGCCGGAGGGGAGAGCGAGCAGCAGTACAGTGAAGGCATTGTGTGCCCTGACACAGGAGGGGGATGAATTTCTCCAAGGTGGAGACGCATGAGATCGATTAAAAGCACAGGAAAAACATATGGCTTTTTCGAAAAATGATGTGAAATAAGTTTATGTTGATTATGTATAAATATATCCATTTTTGAGGTAGTCGTGGGTTATAGGGCCAAAGGGAACAGCTATTGGGAATTTATACAGGTTTAAATACAAATAATGAACATTGTAATTATTTGTCTTTATTTGTATGCACAGCGAAAAAATATAATTACTCCATTAGGGACTTCTATATTTCAGTTTTTAGTTGTGTATATCGACTTATGTAGCATGAATAATAATTACTATCCATCTATAAATGTCACATGTATGGGAATGTATCAGAAACATGAGAGTAAAAAATGTAGACATTAAAGGTCTGACAATGATATTTCAGGTTTTCAGGTCTCATCCACATACCAGACATAACCCCCCCTCCACCCCCCAGAAAAAAAATCACACTGCAGATTCTCCTTTTAAGTGCACTTCCCCGAACATGTACAATCCCTTCGTCTGACTCTTGTTAATATACTGTAAATTCAACATACAGTAAATGTGACTGATACATTTAATATAGTCCTGTGTTCACTAACAGCTCAAGTAAATAATCTAGAGCCACAGTCCACAAATTCTCAGCATGAATAGTTTGGTATAAAATGCTTGCTCTTGGCCAGCACTACGCTTTTACCGCCATTTCCTGCAAACATTGTCCATCACTGCTCTCCATTTTGCACCACTCACTCTGTCAGCCATTATTTATCATATAATATTGTGTTGGGCAGCAGACCAAAACCCAGAGCAGCCACAGGGAGAGAGAAGAGGAAAGAGAATAAACATTCAACTCTTCATCTTTTTTTTTTTTTTTTTACGGTTTTTGTGCAAAGGATGAAGACACCATGTAGGGATTCTTTAAGTTTGTTCCATTTTTAGAGATTTTTCGTTCTATTTTGTCATACTTGAAACTTGATATGTGCTTAAGATTCTGAAAACTACATGAAAAATCATGCAAGAGCCTGTTAACTCATTACTCATTACCAATATTAATAGTATTAATCTATGGCGATTAATTATTCATACAGATTATTATGCAGTGCTTAAACACTAAGCTATAGCATTCTGAATAATTTTCTCTCTGAAATACTCCAGGCACTTTTCAAGCTCTGCTCAAGATTTTCCCTCCATAGCCAAGTGGCAGTGTTTGGGCCTCTGGGGCTCTGCTAGGGAGCCGAGCGGTGGGGTAGAGGAGCGATTGGGATTGATGGTGATTGCTTTAGCATGTGAGCATGCGGAGGGAGGACAGGCACAGCTTCATACAGCCTGCCCGGGCTGAGGTTAGCTAAGGTGAGAGTCAGAGAGGCAAGACGGTTTGGCTGGCTCAATGCCCAGCTGCAAATAAAGTCATACTCGCAGAGAACTCTTAGCCTCATCCCGTGGTTATTGTTAGGTGCTGTAGTAAGTGTCCTGGCTGCAACTTGACTGGAAGGAATACCACCACATATTGGTTTATCACACAAATGTGCGTTTAAATCTAGTCACGATTTTTTTTTTATACGCCTGTTTTTAATATCTGTGCTATCCTTATGCTAAAAGTTTGGACGTCTACCTTTTCAGAGCTTAGGAAACAGACATAAACACAAACACACACACACACACACACACACACACACACACAAACCATTAGACTCGATTATCTATGACTGAACCAATGCCAGTGGGTCCATTCATATAATTGACACCTCAAGCTAGTCCAAATTATGTTTCCCACAATGCACTGGTACTTGATTATTCATAATTAGCCTCATATTTCGCAGATGTAGTAGATGATGATGTTGATGATGACAATCATTTGTAGTTTTCTTTTTTTTTTTTAATCACTGCCAGCATTTACAAGTTTTCATTTTCTGATTACATCTGATTCATAGAGTCTGCTTTGATCTAAAACATCGAGAATTTTTACCACAACATTTTGAGAAGGTGCGATGTAAACCACTGAAAACTGACTACAATTTACATTACGTAAGAGAGTGACTTAAAAACCAAACAGCTTATGACGCAGTCATAAAAAAATACCTAGATACTCTACAAGAGTCAGGACATCCAGCCGAAACAAAACCCAACAAATAAAGACGAGCTAACATCTGAGGACATAACCAATGTTACAAATAATTTCAGACAACCGGACGGCAAAATTCCTACTGTCAATTTAACACTTTCTAAGTTAATTTAAGTCCAGCTGGGGTTATATAAACAGTGTGGGTGTTAATTCAACACTCTGGGTGTTAATTCCACACTTTGGAAGAAAAAAAAAAGTCCTCTCAAATTTGCATAAATAAAAAAGTTTTAGATGTGTAGGTCTGGAAAACCAAAAAGAACCATAAGGCCATGTTGCAAGGTCAGCAAAAAACATTGTGTTCTAAAGTCGATGTACAAGTGACCAGAGCTAAATGAAGATATGGACTATGGAAAGTCCTTTGAAGCCTGGAATTCAAATCCAAGTGTTTAGAATTTAATTCATGATGCAACTGAAAGCAAGAGTGACCAAACTTGCCTGAATCACTTTAAACCAGGAGTTAAAGTGTGTTAATTGCAGCAATGTAGACAATACTACTACTGTATTAATAGGGTGTTATTCTACTCGAAAACAAGTCCGTTTAACTGTGGAGCATCAAGTTATGTGGCTGCCTCATTTCAGTCGGGACTACAGCTCTATTTATGTTAAAGTGAATCATGGGTAGCTCTAAATACAAATCTATTTTGGCACAAAATCTGCAGACCTCTGTTAGACAGATTAAGATGATTTCCTTCGAATATGACCCAAAGTCAACAAAAAATTCAATTAAATTTTATTTGTCTAGCATTTGTAACAATGGGTATTTTCCAAAAGCATTCTTAAATAAATAAATAATTAATTAAAATATATTATATAATATATACCTATATATGGAAATACATTTGAAACAAGTATAAATATAAAATAATAATAATAATAATAATAATAATAATAATAATAATACAATATTTATAGTAAACAGGCCACTTTATGCACTTCTGTTTAGATGCTAACTGCATTTGGCTCTGTACCGGTACTTTGCACAATGACAATAAAGTTTAATCTAGTCTAATCCCATCTAATCTAATCTAATCTAATCTAATCTAATCTAATCTAAATTACAATTACAATGACAATAGGAAGAAACCTTGGGAAGAACCAAATTCAACAGGTACCCTATCCACATTTTGGTAAGACCAGATAGTATGCCCATACATTGAAAGGTCAATATAACAGGAAAGATGTTTAGAGTAATACAAAGTCCACCTTCACTGATGGATGTCTGGGTACTAAACTCACTTACTCACTTCCACATAGTCTATACCGCTTTATCCTATGTACAGGGTATCTAAGGAGGCACAAGGCAGGGTACACCGTGGACAGGGTGCCAATGAATCGTGGGAGGAAACCAACCAAGCATGGGGAGAACATGCCAACTCCATGCACACAGAGACAGGAATAAAACTTGGCAGGGAATCGAACCCGAACCCTGGAGATGCAAGCCGACAGTGCTAACCATTAAGCCACTGTGCTACCTCAGGTACAAAACCTGTTTGTGGCAATTTAAACTCTAAATCTATTAAGTGACTGAAGTCACATTCCATCACAGGAAAAAACTGCCTGCATCAGCTCAGTCCAAGGCCATCTTCATGGTCATTGAGTGGAACCATTCTCAAAAATCAATGGTATATAACGGTTCAGTGAGAGCCTAGATCTAAACCCTACTGAAAACCTGCTAAATGACCTGAAGAGGGCTGTGCACTTTAGCTTTTTCCTTTTTTTGTTAATGAAAAGTGGAATAATCTATTGAAACAAAGATGTTGTAGCCTAATTTAGTAGAGTGCTGATTTTTAGGCTGTAATTTGTGTGTTAATCTTCTCTTTCATTTTTTCCCCTAAAATGTTTCACAGAATAGAAGGAAAAAATGAGGCATGCTATATTTTTTACATTATTATTATTATTATTATTAGACAATAAAAACCTGCATTTAAACAGGTGTGTAAACCAGTATAGAAAAAAATACAGTAATATGGTATGGTATGGTATGGTATGGTATGGTATGGTATGGTATGGTATGGTATGGTAAAGCATAGTATAGTATAGTATAGTATAGTATAGTATAGTATAGTATAAACATTCTCAGTTTTCTTCTATACTTAAACAGGGCCCAAAGTGCCTTAATTTATTTATTTTACACATAATCATTAATGAAGTAATTGCTGCACATGTTAATTATTACTGGGAAAAAAAGACTTTTCAAAGTATCACGATAATAGTTTTAAAAAATAGAAATAAAATGATCTGTATACTGCTGTGAAGATGAAGAGTGTTTTTTTTGTCATGATTTTGTCATACATAACAATCTCTATAAATTTTCAAACTATTACTAACTTAACATTAAAGGGAATTAGGAAATTAATTAAGTATCCCACCACATGCTAAAGAACAATATTCCCATCATAGATCCTCAAAGGTAAAAATACACCTTTAAAAAAAAAAATAAATCTAATTTTACAAATACATTTACCTCATAATCCACCTGCCAGAACCAACCAGATTGACACTACAATGTAGATCAGCACGAGAGGGGGGTTTGGGGTTGGTGGTGAGGGGGGGGGGGGGCATGGTGGGTGGGGGGTATATGATGGGGGGGGGGGGGGTGCAGCCAACGGAAGACACCACTTGGGGTTTGGCGCTAATCTGAATATGCAAGATGAGAGACAGAGAGTGGTACTGCTGCCAATTTGACAGATGGACAATTAATACGAGCTAAGATGGCATCTTGGCCTGAATACGAATCGCAGGATACCGAGCTGGACCTGAAGAGAACGAACAATCATTTTTCTCGCTGTAATGTGGCCCAGCTTCCACAAAATGAATCAGACTGATGGGAGGCCATGACTGTTCATCCATATGGGTAACCTCAATCATTACTGGGAATAGGAAGAGTAATAAATGCACATTATCATCAAATCATAGCAAAAACAAGTTGTTTAGCCTATTTGCATCCCACTAAGATATAGAAATGTCTATGAGGCATTTATAGATTCATTTTACCAACACACAACAACAAATTTCTTAAAAGATGTTGTGGTTTGAGATAATATGCAAAGCAAAAAATAAAAAAATAAATAAAAATAAAAAACAAACAAAAAACCCAACACTGAGGCTTGCTCATTAAGTTGGACTATAAAACTGTTCATTAAAGTTAACTATTCTGCAGGCTTTAACGGAAACGAGTGGCACAAATAAAACAGCGTAGAAACTTGGCAAAGACATTTGCATTTAATCGGTGCACGTCATCTCAACAGCACTAAAAGCCTTCGTTTAGACGAAAACATAATGTCCCAATTATACCTATAATTCCTATTAATCATTAAAAAAATGTGTATTTAAACAAGGTGGATTTTCTTCACTTTTCTAAATAGTAAAAAATAAATAGCAATTTTGGGAAAACTTGATACTGGGAAACACATGAACAAAACTTGCTTTCGAATGAAAGTGGATAAGACGAATCCTTCCCGCGAAAATTGCCAAAGTCAAAAGGATATTTGAATGCTTCATCTGAAATAAAGTGCAATAAATGGTTGAGTGTCTCTTATCCAGCACTCATATGTACTCGCTGTACTGGCTCTTCTCCACAGGTGTTCTCTGAGTGTATTGCTAGTTATGAAGGCTCCTGCCTAATTAGCCTGTTTATGTTCAGTCATTCATCATAGCCATAATACACAATGCCTAAAGGCACAAATAAATCTCATCTAATCTTAGCTTTTGGTGCCAAATGCAGTGCAATAAGACTATAAACTATTTGAGTTTTTTTGTGTTTTATATGTTTTACTGTTAATGTAAATTTTACTATGAATTATTCCCATTGACTATAGTAAACATAATCTAATAGTTTACTATTTGTTTGCCACACAGAGTATATGGCCATGATGAAGCATACTATACATATGAAGGCTTTCATATGTTCATTTATTTAACTGTGTTATGCACCCAGCCACAAGGGGGCAGAAGCCAAATGACTGGTAACCTCAAATAAGTTCATTTATTTGACTCACACATTCAGAGTAAAAACATAATAATTCCTTTGAAAACTTTGTTGAACATACAGTATGGCTTTAAGTGTACATACAGTGAGTTAATACATACAGTATTTCTATATTTCCAGTATATCAAGTGCTTTAGTGCTGTTCTTGTGCACATCTTAAACATACTGTAATTACTGGAACATACCTGTACACATGTATGCTTTTTAAAACAAACCTGAAAACATTTGTGGGGAAAAAGTACATAAACATTTCCAATAAACATCGCAAACAATTAGTGACTGGTACAGCAATTAAATGGTCGGAAAACTGTAAACGCAGGTGTTTGTGTTCAATCTCAACCAAATTCTCACAATTATTATTATTAATTTTTTTTTAACTAATTAGTGATTTGTTCTTTGGATTTGACAAAAGGATTATTCTCACTTGCCCTGCTGTTAAACAAAAATTTCAAAGCATATTTTCACTCCATATTCTAGTTATTTTTCAAAACCCTAATCTTGCCATCCAGATGGTCTAAGTCTCTTTCTAATATAATTGGCTATGAATATGGTGTGAGTTACAGCCTAACACATTGCAAAGACAGGTGCACATTTCTTTTCTTTTTTTTTCAGAGTGGCCTACGCTTTCTGACAAGCTCCTATCATCCCACATGTCCATTGCGAAAAAAAGGAAAACGTAGAAGAAGAAACCAACAACAAAATTTGTTTTCCTCCCTCGGCATACCTCATTTCAGTAAAGGCCTGACCTTGAATTAGGGAATTCTCAAAAAAGCTTGCGTTGCATCTTGGACATGTGTCCTTGTCTGTTTCACATCAGCGCGTTTTATCATATCTGATAACACATGTCCGGAAGTGAAGATGGAAACGGTGGGAAAAGGATGTTGATGCTTTTGAAGATTTCATCAGGTTTGGAGGGAAGAACTAGGTGGAAGAAAGAGGGAAAGAAAAGGTTCAAAGAGAAGGAAGAGAAAAATGGCTCAGGGGAACGAAGAACATCAAGTCTCGACCCTGGGACTCAGTCTCTCTACTTGCTGCTTGCTGTGTGTGATTCCCTGTTGGAGCCATCTGTCTCTCTCTCTCTCTCTCTCTCTCATTCCCACTCAACATATTGTTGTTCCATCCTCCCCCTCTGCATCCCACTCTGCTCTCGCCAATCTGTCCCCTACCTATGCCAGCCGGGCATGAGTGTGCTTGTGTATATGTGTGAGAGACAGTAAAATAGATAGAGAATGCCACGTCACACAAGCACGCCATTACATGCTCCCAGTTGTACAGTACTTGCCCATTTTTAATCCCAAGGATCTGGAACTCTGAGAGGTGAATGAAGAAAACGGATCATGTCTCCAGAGGGACGCAGTGATCCTTTATAGTTCATCCTGCTGGTGATTTCCATCCTGTCTGTTTTTAGGTGATGTGTACTGAGATTTTGTAAGATGCTCAGAAGTGTATGTGTGTGTGCTTCTTTAGTCAACTGTCTTGACCTTTGCCCAGGCAAGTGGCACCTCGGATCCACAGTTGCTCATTACAGCTGAGATGTTTAAAATTGATTTGATTTGGGGATTAAGCCTTCCCAGGCTTGAATGTTGACCTTTTGAGCGGATTTTTGATACACGACAGCAATGCTTGAATCATTAAACAGATTTAAGGTTTCCCCCCCCCTTACACAATGTCATGGTCACCCTTCAGGTCAGACATGTTCCTGGCCAAAGCGTCCTTCATTATTCAAATCTCAATCCAAAGTCTCATTAAATGCCGTCACAGGCAGGCAGAGATTGACCTGAGCAGCGAGTGAATAAGAGAGTGTTCTGTGGGGGGGTGAACTGTCCCGCTATTCATTTCTTCCCTTTTCCTATCACTCAATCCCATCCATTCCACCCTTCCATCCATCCCCCTGACTCTCACTTGAGAGAAATCAGTGTGTAATGAATGGCCAATCAAAACCGACAGGGACACTGGTGGAGTGGAAAATAACCAATCAAGTGTAAGTGTTTCATCTAGCCCCCTGCACCAGGTCATCCATATGGGCACACCATGCCACCTTCTGCTCATCTGCGTGCATATGAGAAAGAGAGCGAGAGAAAGAGAGCGAGAGAAAGAGAGAGAGAGAGAAAGAGAGAGAGAGAGACCAGCTAGCAGCTGTTGTGAGATGAAAGCAACACACAACAGAGAGCTTATGCCAGGCAGAGTGGTGGGAATCAGTAACATGCAGATTTTTATTTTTTTTTTCAGAGGCAGGTGCTCAGATAAAATAAATAAAGGAATAAATATATAAATAAACAAATAAAGAGGGGATCTTAATATTCATTCTTTGAACTAGTGTCGTGTGTGTTAACCATGCAGTGTGGTGCTGGCATCATTGCTTACACAATTCAGATAACACCACAATTATGTAATGTGAAATTAAACATTTATAAAAATGTAATTTGTCTTAGAATATAATTTTAAAGTTAATAAGAGCTTAAATTGATGTTCCCAGAAAGGAGGACTGGAGTGTTGGGGTTGGGGTGATCTCATTGACTTTGGCGGTGATGTGCTTACTGCTGCCAGAATGACAGGTTGGAGTATTTCAGAAACTTCTCAGAGTATTGTCAAAAACTTTCTGTAGAGTTTATATAAAATGGTAAATAGCTACAATATATATATATATATATATATATATATATATATATATATATATATATATATATATATATATATATATATTAAAAATCTAGTTCTGGGAGTGAAAACACCTTGATAATGAGAGCGGCTAGAGGTGAAATGGACAAGAACTCTACAGTACAATATAAAAAAATTCTTAGCTAAACTCATCAGAAAACACACCAAAAACAGCAGAAGATCACTAACAACTGAGGCTGAAGAGGACAAAACTGGGCAGCTGAATACTAGAAAAAGACTGGTGATGTTTTTTTTTTTTTTATCTTCATCTGTCTAGTTTTGCTGATCCTCAGGTGTAACTCCATTCTGGGGTGCAGTCTGTGTTCTGGTTCATCCTAAACGTGTTCAGGAGGGTTGAGGTCAGAGCTCTGTGCAGCACACTCATGTTTTTCCATATTACCCTTGGTAAACCATGTCTTCAAGGGCTTGTTATCACGCTGGAGCAGGTTTAGGGTGTTAGTATTCTGAAATGAAACTGTAGTGCTACAGATGTTACACACAGACACATTTAATAAAACTGTGTGCAAAAGTTTGGGGAAGACCAACATCTGGGTGTGACGGTCAAGTGCCCAAATACTTTTGGCCTCATGGCATGCACTACTGGCTCACTTCTTTAATGATTGTTTTTTTATTATTATTATTATTTTTTAGAGAGACACTTCCTTTTTTCCTTTCCATTTTGGACCAGACTAAAGTGTGTGTACCAAACATCCAGAAGTAGGTTGAATTTACTGTTTACTATCCATCCATTTTATACCCATATAAAATCGATGGATAACTTGTTGCCAACTTGCGGAAAGAGACGCCTCTGTCCGTGGGGACTGTTTACACAATCGTTCACAAACTCCACTTGCACATTACAGGAACTCGTCTGTTAGTTATTGCCCAATCCCCCGTACAGTCCTGACCTCTCTCTACAGTATGTTTGGGTCGTTAAAGGAATTCCTGGGAGGCCAGCATTTCAGATGAGAAGCAGTCGTGTCTCCAGTGTGCTAAGAAAACTTTCTACCGTAATGGGATTCAAGCACTAGTGAAACAAGTCCTTTCATATGTGTTCTGCACAATCAAAAGTGCCAGTTTGAGAACTGCTCATGTTTAAACATTGTTTTGTAAAGTTGCTTTGCGACAATGACCATTGTTAACAGCATTCTACAAATAAAATTGAATAGAATTGAGTTGAGTTGCAAATATTATTTATTTCCAGAGTTTATCATTTTGTAAATGCTTATTAAATGATACATGCTTAGTGTCATTTTAGGTGTTAAAACACTTTCTATAACACGTTCCACATTCCACTCTGTGTTTAATCTTTGTTTAAAGTGTAACTCCACACATTTTCCATAATATAATCCCACTTCTTGAATTACCATAGCTACATTACTTAATGCATCTCCATTCCATTCACACACACACACACACACACCCACACACACACACACACACACACACACACACACGCTCCCTCCAGACACACACTCACATCCTCTCAACCCTCCCCTCTGTGTGAACGCACTCTTGTCTTAATGAGTGTAGAATTGGAAATCAGGCCTGATTATTTTTCAAGCACTCGCCTGAAGGCATGTTAGCGCTGAACATAGGAGCCAGGCCCTGAGAAGTCATACGTTTTTCTTTCCTTTCATTGTGAGGACATCAGGCTTCCACAAAGACCTCGTTAACTGATGTGTGTCCCCCCTTTCCCCTCCATCTTACCTCTTTACCAAGTGGCAGCTGATTATGAAAGGAGGGGGGGAGGAGGGGGGGTAGAAGTGGGGGTTTGGGGGCAGTAACTCAAGAGATCATTGAAGAAGAGCCGTGGTACAGGAGGCTTTGGAGATGTGGCGAGTTTGCTGTTTTAGTGCTTCCAATGCTGAGAGCATCTGCTGTGGCCTGGCAACACATGCCACACTGCATAACATGTAAACTGGTATAAAGCACCAGGATATTGTTCAACGTGTTAAGTGAAATGGTCCAGAAATGCATTATATTAGCATATTTGGTTGGAGGGAGACCATCTGTATCCCATCACAAACATGCATAAATGCTGGAATGGAAACGTGCAATGATAAGGGGATCACACTACTGTGCGGAGAAATAGAGAACGACTAGATAGAGAGAGAGTGAGAGAGAGAGAGCAGGAGAGAGATGGACAGATTTATGCCTTGACTGGGTTGTCCTACTGTTTTTGAGAAGTATCACACTGTGCTGTCCGGTATTCAGGCATCAGCGTGCCAGAATATGAGCTCATATTGTCAATCTCACCACTTCAGTGTAGGAAGAACCATATAAAGTTACAGTTAAACAGCAAAATGTGTGCGTCAGAAATAAAGAACGAAAAAAAGAAACATGAAATCTCAAAATGTAACAGTGAATTCAAAATAATTATCTTTGACACCATAATAGAATAAGTATCACTGTACTTTAAAATAATGTTCATAGGTCTACATGGTATCTTACTAATATAAGACTAATATAGAATAAAATTAACATTTCTAGACAAACTGTAAAAAAAAATTATAAACATGAGCTACATTTTGTTATGACATTTTAACCTACATCAGACACTGAGCTGCCACTGTTGGGCCCTCGAGCAAAGTCCTTCACCCTCAACTGCTCAGATACAATCGGGCATCGAGCTGGCAGCCTGACCGTGTAAATTAACTGCCATTGAAATGGTGGATATCTTTCTATTCATCACCTGGTGTGCCTGATGGCCCACGGATGGACCCTTACCCCTTATAAGCTTATTATTATAAGCCAAGCCACAACCTTACGACAAGATTAAACTACAAATATTACATTACAAATATCAATTTTCACAAACTTTGCTGCTTCAGTGTTGTTTCATTTTTTTTGTCATATGTTACTATAGTATACTGAAGTATAATTACACACATTTCATAATGCTTGTCAAAGGGTTTTTATTGATAATTACATTTAGTTTATGCAAAGCGTCAATATTTGCAGTGTTGATTCTTCTTTTCTTCAATTCGCCCTGGCATGCTGTCATTCTACTTCTGGGCCACATTGTGACTGATGGCAGTCCATCCCTACATAATCAATGCTTGAAGTTTGTCAGAATTTGTGGGGTTTTGTTTGTCCTCCCGCCTCTCGAGGATTGACCACATGGGATTCTCAATGGGATTAAGGTCTGGGGTGTTTCCTGGACATGGAACCCAAATTTCCATGTTTTGTCCCCCGAGTCATTTACTTATCACTTTTGCCTTGAGGAAGGGTGCTCCATCAGGCATTGTTTACCAAACCAAACTGTTCTTGGATGGTTGGGAGAAGTTGCTCTTGAAGAATGTTTTATTTCTTTATTCATGGCTGTGTTCTTAGGCAAAATTGTAAGAGAGCCCACTCCCTTGGCTGAGATGCAAGGATGCTTTACTGTTGGCATGACACAGGACTGATGGGAGCGCTCACCTTCATGGAAGGTGTATCATTTCCATGGATGGAAGTACTATTAACCGACATTAGACTACCATGTTTTCATCATTAATAATTACGTTTGAAGTGTATTTCAAAGCCAAAAATATGATAAAACGTTTACTTTATAATTACTTGATTACCTGATGAGTAACCTACTGTAGCAATTGATAGCCTATGTTCTGCTGGTTATTTTCATATGCAATATGTTGTGGTGGCCTTTACAACTTCAAGCGTTCGAAAACATATAAAAAAGGTACAGTAATTGTATGAAGGAGGGTATTAATTTGTAGATGTTGGATTTGTTATCAAGATTGTTATTAAATCAGACAGTGTACAAATATATGATTTGATGCCTAATATATAAAAGGTGTGCAACTAATTGATTCTCCCTGCATTTAGTGTCATCTGCAAGTGTTATCGTTACCTCATTCAGCGCTTCCGTTGAAAATGAGACGATGCTATGGAATACACTGTGCTTTACACTACATTAAATGTTGTGCAGGTAACTAATACTGACATTTCAAGCTTTCTATACAGAAATAACTAACTAACTCTTCTGGGGCGAGTCCCAAATAGCATAAAAAGAAATCTAGTGCATTGTGTAGGATGTGGAGCCCCTTGTTGCAAGCACCAAGTAGTCTAACCAACCTTAATCAGGGGTTAGAGAGAAATTTGGGATTCAGCCTTGTGTTAGGAGCTCATTAGTTTTATAGGTACAATACAACACGGCACAGACTGTTTAGAGGCGATTTTGAATTACTTTGAAGAAATTACCGAAGAGACAATGTGCTGTTTAAGATGACATAACGTTATCGGATGTCTTGTCTTGCTACAAGTTCTCTCGTGACCAGTTTTGAATGTGGGGTTTGGCACTGGCATCTTGTAAGTTATGTCCCTCTTTCTGTACAACAGTGGGCATGACCATGGCGGCCAGGCATTCTTCTTCTTTTTCCTCTATGTTGTTGTTTAATGGCGGTTGGAATCCAGTAGGTTACATTACCGCCAACTGTCCTTAAAATGTCTAATACTTCCTTCCCTGATCTTGTCTCGACTTGTGTCTTGAACTCTCTATTTCTATTGTAACGCCATGTGCAAACGGTGTCTAAGAGTGTATGCAGGTTTCATAAACACGTCTGACCAAATAATAGCAATGAATTAAATAAAAAAGAACAGTGGATTAAAAAAGCTACGCCTAAGTATGCATGAAATGACACTAATACCTTTTAAATAAATTCCTAAAACAGAATCAATATAGAGCCATGTAGATTTGGAGTTTTTTTTTCCCTTAATAACGTAAACCTTCATTTAAAAACTGCATTTTGTGTTCAATTATGTTATCTTTGACTAATAGTTAACGGTTTTTGATGAGCAGAAACATTTAAGTGTGACAAACATGCAAAAGAATAAGAAATCAGGAAATAGTTTTTCACACCACTGTAACATGACAAGCTGTACCCATGCTCTGCCATTGTTGTATTACATATACTGTATATTTACATTATATTTATATTTCATAGATATTTGTTACTGTAGACAAGCTGGTATTTTCAAACCTCTGACCTGGTGCCTAGTGTTCGATATCAAGCGATATCAAGAGCAGTCCAGAAGAGGGCAGTGCCCATCTCCACAATCTCTCACATATGCCCACAATTTCACTGCAGACAAATAAAGCTGATTGCGTGCTGTATTCCTGCTCTAAAGTTTATAGTATTCCAGGATCCCCATGATTTCAACAGAACTGGTGTGAGCAGCTGTTTAAGTCTCTTGATTTATTTGGTGAGAATGTTATGGAACCATCATGGCTTTCCCCCTCAGAAGATGGTATTTACTGAAACCAGTAATGGTCAGAGAATAAAATGCAATACTTGTGTATGTTGGAAAGCTACGGTGAACAGCTCTAAGTGATTCAGATTTATATGAAGATCTTATAGTAAATCATTGATTGTTCTCCCTAAGTTTAGAAATTTTATTGTCACATGCACAATTTAAAGACAAAAGATTATATTATTATTATTATTATTATTATTATTATCTTTTTAATACAATATTTAAAGTTTTTTGTCTGAACTTTTTTTTTTCTATTATTACATGAGCTTTAGGGCAATCTAGCCCTCACAATTTGTAGTTTACCTTGCCAATGACATAATTAATAAAAAATAAAAATAATAATAAAATTAATTATTTTTTAATGTAGTGTACACCTTTTCTAAGCAGAGATTAAAAAGCTTTCCATTTAGTAGTTTGTTTTGTTTGTTTGTTCAGTTTAATTTCCAGAATATATTTATAAGATGTATTATAGTATAAACATGATATTTATGTTATATTTAAGATATTGTTAGCTAATATTTTAGCTAAGCACAATCGTGTGTGTTTTTGTGCCTATTTCAGTGTTTAAATTTATATTTACGAATTAATTGATATTTTATCCAGCAGAAATAAGACTTTCATTGACATCTAATATAGTAAGTAGAATATAAATGTGAGCACAGATCGTATGTATAACAGAAGGTTTTAGCAGCTTAATAAAATAGCTATTTTGTAATTATTTTTGTGCATTAAATAAATATTTAACCCTCAAGTGTACTAACTTATAAAAACAACAGTCCTGCTTATTATATAGCTGATTGCAATAGTTATCACAACCCAAGCCATAATGAAAAATAAATTTCAGTTCCATCAACAAGACATTTAGGCCAGATGTACGTACGAAAGGAGGTGTGGTGCAAAATATAACTTGAAAATGCTCTTGACTAAATTTAACATTCAGTTTTGGCTGAAGCTAATCAGGCAATTTGCGCCAGAGACCGCCTACTACACACTCTCAGTGTGAGGCACAAATTGTAATTTAAAAAACACTATGAAATGTTGGACACGTTCACCGACAGAACCTTCACAAAGTTCAGGATTAAAGACGACACACAAGCTTAGTAAGAAAGCAATGTGTTCATCAAAACTTCTTGTTTAAAAAAAACTCTCATGTCAGAACAAATAAATAGTTAGGCAATAATATGCCTCAATA
This sequence comes from Clarias gariepinus, assembly GCF_024256425.1. Lineage (NCBI taxonomy): Eukaryota > Metazoa > Chordata > Actinopteri > Siluriformes > Clariidae > Clarias > Clarias gariepinus. The sequence continues at coordinate 34,791,396 of NC_071100.1, forward strand.
TATTTACTTTTGACTTTTTCAGATGTAAGTCAAACTTTTTACGTGGCAGGAAGCTTTTCACCGGCTTCATGTCCGTCATTACATATCCAAACTGCAGTACAAAACCCAAACCACTACAAACAATGCTAAAAATCTTTTAGCACATTGCATGTTGGTTCAGAGGCGAGAGTTATTCCATCACAGCTTCAGGGTCTCAGGCTTGATCCTGAGCTTAGGTGGAGTTCCACCTGCCTTCCCCATGGTCACATTAGTTTCCTCTGGTGTCTTTTTAGCTTCTGCCCTGTTTTTTGTTACTAGAAAGCTAGGCTAAGCTAAAATACCACTAGGTGTGGTCTGCTCTCCCAGGATAGAGTCCGACTTCACCACAGCACTTCACCATTTAAATATTTCAATAAAACACTTTGTAAGGTACGGGCTGATTCAGGATCACATAAGATGACATTCCTGCATGCATGGTGCTGTTGTTACACCTCTGGCACTCTATTCTGTGTTTCTTTGATCTTTTTTTAGGGTTTTACTTGCATCTCAACAGGTTATTTGTTACTTACAGAAAAACATCTTCTGATGCACAACCTTGGACACATCATCAGTGTTGTTTCCTGGACTCCCGGGGTGTTTCGGGTCTTACAACAGACACCCTCCTCCAGGCGACCCGACCGAGGCTGATCAGACCCCGGCCTGTGTCCAAGTGGCATGCTACCGCCCCCACCGTTCTCCCCTCTTCAACCAGAGCCATCTGGATGCTTTCTCGACTGCCTCCACGTTGCTACTTATGGCTCTTCTTCGGTTGATGCCTGTTATGCCCAGTGTACCATAGGCCTTGCTCAGGGTCTGGCTGGCAAATCCCCGACTGCCTATTTCCACTGGCATACACCTGGTCCTCCACCCATTCATCCGACACTGCTCTACTAGCTCCTGATATTTTTCCCTCTTCCTCTCCTGAGCCTCCTCCATCCTCTCCTCCCAGGGCACTGTTAGCTCCAGCAAGATTAACTGTCTTGTGGCCTCAGAGACCAAAATGATGTCAGGTCTCAATGTAGACTGGGTAATGTGTTGTGGAATCTTCAGTTGCCTCTCTAGGTCAACTGACATCACCCAGTCTCGGGCCGTGGAAAGCAACCCAGAAGAGCAGCTCTTTGATGTTTCCTCTGGCCTTTGTCCTTCCTTGATGAAGTGAATGGCCTTGGCTGTGGCTTGGCGGTATCGGCTGTCCTTGATCCCCTTGCTGATTGCATCAGCTATTGATTTAAGGACCTGATCGTGTCTCCACCGATACCGGCCCTCGCCTAATGCCTTGGAGCAGCTACTCAAGATGTGTTCTAACGTCCCTGGCTTGGAACACAGCGGGCATGCCGGTGTCTCTACTCTGCCCCATGTGTACAGGTTAGATGGGCTGGGAAGAATGTCATAGACCCCCTGGATCAAAAACCTGATTCTCTGGGGGTTCCATGTCCAGATGTCCTTCCAGGTGACACTCCGCTCCATCGCCTGCTCCCACTTCATCCAGGCACCTTGCTGCCGCATGGCCACTGCTCTGTTGGTTCTCTCCTCCTCAACTGAAGCACGCACCTCCTCCTGCACCAACCTCTGCCTCTCCCTCCCGCTGGCCAAGTCGTACCGGGTTGCTGTTAAACTCCCAAGTCCGGCTCTGCCTTGCGCTACTGTCCCAAGGATGGCCTTGTGCTTCAGCCGAGTTTCAGCTTGCTGGACTGCCTCTGCTGCCCTCCACTTCCTCCCTGTCCTAACGACAATCCCTGCCCCGGACACTTTCGCATCTCTGGATCCAGAATACTGCAGGTGTTCCCGTGCCCGTGCCACAATGAACTCCTCCCTGACTGAGCCAAAAGGGAGTCTAAGCTTGTTGGTATTCCCATACAGGGCGATGTTACTCAAGCTACGTGGCAATCCCAGCCATCTACGTAGATAGCTGCTCACCTTCTGCTCAAAACCTTCAACCACAGTCATGGGGACCTCATAGATGAGCAGGGGCCAGAGGAGTCTTGGGAGGATTCCATGTTGGTAAACCCAAGCCTTGAATCTTCCTGGGAGCCCTGATTTATCCACTGCTCTCAACCAGCCCTCCATGTCAGTGCTGGTTTCCCTGATGGAGTCTCTGTCATTGAGGCTACAGTTAAAGACCTTCCCAAGGCTCTTTACTGGTTTCTCAGTGACTGATGGGATTTGATGTTGCCCCAGCCTAAAGCGGAATTCATTTGTGACTTTCCCCTTCTTTAGCACCAAGGATCTGGATTTTGCAGGTTTGAAGCTCATGCGTGCCCATGCCATGAGCCTCTCCAACCCTTGGAGGATCCATCTTGCTCCTGGTACCGTGGTCGTTGTCACTGTAAGATCATCCATGAAAGCTCTGATGGGAGGTTGCCTTACTCCGGACTCGCTGAGGGGCCCTCTGCACTCTGTCTCAGCTGCCTTGACCATCATATTCATTGCCAGGGCAAAGAGCGTCACTGAGATGGTGCAACCAGTGATTATCCCTACCTCAAGCTGGTGCCAATCTGATGTTAACTGGCCAGAGGAGACTCTCAAGCTGAACTTGCTGTAATAGTCCAGGATGAGGCCTTTCACCTTCTGGGGTACATGATGCTTCTCCAATGCGACCTCCACCAGCTTGTGAGGTATTGAGCCGTAGGCATTAGTGAGATCTAGCCACAACACAGCCAGGTCCCCCCTGCCTTCTCTTGCCTCCCTAATGAGCTGAGTTACCACGCCTGTGTGTTCCAGGCAACCTGGGACCCCCGGTATACCTCCCTTCTGCACAGACGTGTCGATGTATCTATTGCTCAACAGGAAGTAGGAGAGTCTCTTGGCCACAATACTAAAAAATATTTTGCTCTCCACGCTAAGCAAAGAGATGACCCGAAACTGGTCGATGTTCTCAGACTTCTCCTCTTTAGGGATATACACTCCCTCAGCATACCTCCATGGCTGGGCAATCTTCCCTCTTCTCCAGATAACTTTCAGGGCCTTCCAGAGCCTGTGTCGAAGCTTCGGGCAGTTCTTATATACCTTGTAAGGCACTCCACTTGGGCCTGGTGCTGAGCTTGACCTTGCTCTCCTCACCACTTCCTCCACTTCACTCTGGCAGGGCTCCTTCAGGTTGAAATCTGATGTAGGCTCTGGTTGTGTCAGCAGTGCATCGCATGGCCCCAGCGGTCGTTCTCTATTTGGGTCAGAATAAGTAGCCTTAAGGTGGTTGTTAATATCGTCCTTGGAGCAGGTGAGTTGGCCAGTCCTCTTTTGGCCAAGGAGCTGCTTGGTCAACTTGAAAGGGTTGGCCAAGAATGCTGCCCTCTTCCTTGCTCTCTCTTTCCGCCTCCTCCTGTGGGACTCTGCCCTACAAAGGGTCAAGAGTTGTTTCCTTAGGATTCCTCTCAGGTCTACAAGACCAACCCTCTCTACTTCTCCTGCTGCCTTGTACTGCCTCTTCAATAGCTTGAGTTCTTTCCTGAGACTTTTGATTCTCCTCACTCTGTGACTTGGAGTGTATGTCGATGGAGTGGGTTTGGATGTCACCGTTCCGAATCGCTCAGCTGCAATGTTCACTATGAGTGTGGTCATTGTTAATAGTCGATGATCCACATCCCCCTTGCATGCCACTTCCAGGATCTGGTTCACGTCCTCATCGAACTGGTGCCACTCAGCTTTCTTTGAGGATTGAGGCCACTGGATCCTCGGTTGAGCCAAAGGGCCACAGTCATTTCTTGTCGTTGCCGCTTGCTGGCGTTGGGGGCTCTGTGTGCTGTCAGGAGATGCTATCACTTGAGGGCAGCTTTGCATGGCATGCGAGCGGTTGGCAGCAGGTGTTGGCGCCACTAGGAGGCTCTGGGCACTGTGGTTTGCCTCCAGGCCTGGCTCCTCCTGCGTCTTACCAGGAGTTGTGACTCCTGTGCGGTGTGTCGTCGTCACTGCTGCTTTCAAACATCTCATCCTGCCTTGATGGATTCTTAAGCCCCTCTCGTTTTTGCAGCTCTTGCCGCAGATGCACTGTACTGTCGTTATCGTTGTTCCGTTGTCCTGTGTCGTCGTTCTTAGGTCCGTCCTATTGGGGTGCTCATTCTCCCCCCCTCTCGGGCACCCCTGGGGGTATCTTTCCTTCGTGAGTTTTGTAGCTTACTTTGGGTTCTTCCTCTCGGAAGAAGTGGTTTGGGCTGCCAACCCTCTCCACCCCAGGTTGCCGTCTTTCCAGCTGTCATCTGTCTCTCCAGCTGTCACCACACTCTTCATGGTTGTCACCCAGTCTGTTCCTGGTTGTCACTGGTGCTCCCAGAGTTTTTAGTTACAGAAAAACATCTTCTGATGCACAACCTTGGACACATCATCAGTGTTGTTTCCTGGACTCCCGGGGTGTTTCGGGTCTTACAACAGACACCCTCCTCCAGGCGACCCGACCGAGGCTGATCAGACCCCGGCCTGTGTCCAAGTGGCATGCTACCGCCCCCACCGTTCTCCCCTCTTCAACCAGAGCCATCTGGATGCTTTCTCGACTGCCTCCACGTTGCTACTTATGGCTCTTCTTCGGTTGATGCCTGTTATGCCCAGTGTACCATAGGCCTTGCTCAGGGTCTGGCTGGCAAATCCCCGACTGCCTATTTCCACTGGCATACACCTGGTCCTCCACCCATTCATCCGACACTGCTCTACTAGCTCCTGATATTTTTCCCTCTTCCTCTCCTGAGCCTCCTCCATCCTCTCCTCCCAGGGCACTGTTAGCTCCAGCAAGATTAACTGTCTTGTGGCCTCAGAGACCAAAATGATGTCAGGTCTCAATGTAGACTGGGTAATGTGTTGTGGAATCTTCAGTTGCCTCTCTAGGTCAACTGACATCACCCAGTCTCGGGCCGTGGAAAGCAACCCAGAAGAGCAGCTCTTTGATGTTTCCTCTGGCCTTTGTCCTTCCTTGATGAAGTGAATGGCCTTGGCTGTGGCTTGGCGGTATCGGCTGTCCTTGATCCCCTTGCTGATTGCATCAGCTATTGATTTAAGGACCTGATCGTGTCTCCACCGATACCGGCCCTCGCCTAATGCCTTGGAGCAGCTACTCAAGATGTGTTCTAACGTCCCTGGCTTGGAACACAGCGGGCATGCCGGTGTCTCTACTCTGCCCCATGTGTACAGGTTAGATGGGCTGGGAAGAATGTCATAGACCCCCTGGATCAAAAACCTGATTCTCTGGGGGTTCCATGTCCAGATGTCCTTCCAGGTGACACTCCGCTCCATCGCCTGCTCCCACTTCATCCAGGCACCTTGCTGCCGCATGGCCACTGCTCTGTTGGTTCTCTCCTCCTCAACTGAAGCACGCACCTCCTCCTGCACCAACCTCTGCCTCTCCCTCCCGCTGGCCAAGTCGTACCGGGTTGCTGTTAAACTCCCAAGTCCGGCTCTGCCTTGCGCTACTGTCCCAAGGATGGCCTTGTGCTTCAGCCGAGTTTCAGCTTGCTGGACTGCCTCTGCTGCCCTCCACTTCCTCCCTGTCCTAACGACAATCCCTGCCCCGGACACTTTCGCATCTCTGGATCCAGAATACTGCAGGTGTTCCCGTGCCCGTGCCACAATGAACTCCTCCCTGACTGAGCCAAAAGGGAGTCTAAGCTTGTTGGTATTCCCATACAGGGCGATGTTACTCAAGCTACGTGGCAATCCCAGCCATCTACGTAGATAGCTGCTCACCTTCTGCTCAAAACCTTCAACCACAGTCATGGGGACCTCATAGATGAGCAGGGGCCAGAGGAGTCTTGGGAGGATTCCATGTTGGTAAACCCAAGCCTTGAATCTTCCTGGGAGCCCTGATTTATCCACTGCTCTCAACCAGCCCTCCATGTCAGTGCTGGTTTCCCTGATGGAGTCTCTGTCATTGAGGCTACAGTTAAAGACCTTCCCAAGGCTCTTTACTGGTTTCTCAGTGACTGATGGGATTTGATGTTGCCCCAGCCTAAAGCGGAATTCATTTGTGACTTTCCCCTTCTTTAGCACCAAGGATCTGGATTTTGCAGGTTTGAAGCTCATGCGTGCCCATGCCATGAGCCTCTCCAACCCTTGGAGGATCCATCTTGCTCCTGGTACCGTGGTCGTTGTCACTGTAAGATCATCCATGAAAGCTCTGATGGGAGGTTGCCTTACTCCGGACTCGCTGAGGGGCCCTCTGCACTCTGTCTCAGCTGCCTTGACCATCATATTCATTGCCAGGGCAAAGAGCGTCACTGAGATGGTGCAACCAGTGATTATCCCTACCTCAAGCTGGTGCCAATCTGATGTTAACTGGCCAGAGGAGACTCTCAAGCTGAACTTGCTGTAATAGTCCAGGATGAGGCCTTTCACCTTCTGGGGTACATGATGCTTCTCCAATGCGACCTCCACCAGCTTGTGAGGTATTGAGCCGTAGGCATTAGTGAGATCTAGCCACAACACAGCCAGGTCCCCCCTGCCTTCTCTTGCCTCCCTAATGAGCTGAGTTACCACGCCTGTGTGTTCCAGGCAACCTGGGACCCCCGGTATACCTCCCTTCTGCACAGACGTGTCGATGTATCTATTGCTCAACAGGAAGTAGGAGAGTCTCTTGGCCACAATACTAAAAAATATTTTGCTCTCCACGCTAAGCAAAGAGATGACCCGAAACTGGTCGATGTTCTCAGACTTCTCCTCTTTAGGGATATACACTCCCTCAGCATACCTCCATGGCTGGGCAATCTTCCCTCTTCTCCAGATAACTTTCAGGGCCTTCCAGAGCCTGTGTCGAAGCTTCGGGCAGTTCTTATATACCTTGTAAGGCACTCCACTTGGGCCTGGTGCTGAGCTTGACCTTGCTCTCCTCACCACTTCCTCCACTTCACTCTGGCAGGGCTCCTTCAGGTTGAAATCTGATGTAGGCTCTGGTTGTGTCAGCAGTGCATCGCATGGCCCCAGCGGTCGTTCTCTATTTGGGTCAGAATAAGTAGCCTTAAGGTGGTTGTTAATATCGTCCTTGGAGCAGGTGAGTTGGCCAGTCCTCTTTTGGCCAAGGAGCTGCTTGGTCAACTTGAAAGGGTTGGCCAAGAATGCTGCCCTCTTCCTTGCTCTCTCTTTCCGCCTCCTCCTGTGGGACTCTGCCCTACAAAGGGTCAAGAGTTGTTTCCTTAGGATTCCTCTCAGGTCTACAAGACCAACCCTCTCTACTTCTCCTGCTGCCTTGTACTGCCTCTTCAATAGCTTGAGTTCTTTCCTGAGACTTTTGATTCTCCTCACTCTGTGACTTGGAGTGTATGTCGATGGAGTGGGTTTGGATGTCACCGTTCCGAATCGCTCAGCTGCAATGTTCACTATGAGTGTGGTCATTGTTAATAGTCGATGATCCACATCCCCCTTGCATGCCACTTCCAGGATCTGGTTCACGTCCTCATCGAACTGGTGCCACTCAGCTTTCTTTGAGGATTGAGGCCACTGGATCCTCGGTTGAGCCAAAGGGCCACAGTCATTTCTTGTCGTTGCCGCTTGCTGGCGTTGGGGGCTCTGTGTGCTGTCAGGAGATGCTATCACTTGATAATTATCTGCCATAAATTTATCATGCAAAGTTTTTCACACTTCAAAACACAAGTGTAGAATCAGTTCTAATACATTTAAACAAATATTTGTAAACCCTTTTCTTCTGCTGTGTAAAATCTGCTTGTTTTAGAGCAGTGTATGGAATAAGCTGCTTTATGGTGTATATATGAAATTATATATTGAATGTGCGGCCAATAAAATTCAGCCTTTTATTTGACTTACCCTCACTGGTGTGCAGTTAAAGTGTATTTAATTTTCAAACATTAAGCTGAATTTTGTGTGGATTCCCCTTGTGGAACCGAAACTGATCTGACTCCTCTTAGGCATGACTCCACAAGACCTCTGAAGGTGTGCTGTAGTGTTTGGCCCCAGGATGTTAGCAGCAGATCCTTTAAGTGCTTTAAGTTGGAAGGCCGGGCCATCAGACTTGTATGTCTGATGCATTCTATGGTTGCTTGACCTGATGGAGATCTGGAGAATTTAGAGGCCGGATCAACAACCTTGAACTCTTGGTCTGCTAAGCTCCATACACAGTGAGCTCTGAGTGTTCTTATACCTTTCCATCATAGTCAGCATTAAGTTTTTTTTAAGCAATTTGTGCTACATTAGCTTTTTTGTGGAACTGGACCAGGCTGGGTGGTGTTTGAACCCCACAGACGTAGATCAGCCTTGGGTGCCCATGATCCTGTCACCAGAATATATAGTTTGAAATCAGTGTTAATGTTAAGTACAGTAGTGTTAGTAATATGTCTGATTCATGTCACAAAAGTCTTGTCTAATGTCCTGAATTTCTTTCTTAGACGTGAGGAAACTGATTTATAGGGGAGTTCAACCTAGCTCATGTCTGCATGCTCAATCATCTCCTGGCTTGGTATAGAAGATGCTACTGTAGGTGTTTGTTTATTTTATTTATTTATTTTATTATTTTAAAGAGCATCGGTGCCACCAACACACTGAGGAGAAGGTATGATGTGTTGATCTTACATAAGCAAGGCAGCTGTCACTTTTCTGATTCAGACACTGCAGTTTCTCTGCACCACATGCTCTTCAGAGTGCTCGCGCCTGATTAACTGAAAACTTTACCTTCCGCTATCAGTAATAAAGCCGTATAGAATTTATTTCATGTGTGATAAAGTATAGAAATAATTACACACTCTGCAATCACATACAGATACTGAGACTTTAAGAACCAGCCAGTGGTAATATTCATCTGGTACAGTATTTGTTTAAAAAAATACTGCCAATCTTTATTATTACTATGATTATAATAATTTTTTTTAATAAATCTATTAATATATAATGTGATATTTCATACAAAAATCACATACAGCTAAAAATAAATAACTAATTGCAAAGAAAAAGCATTTACAGTATGATTTAAATACAATTCAAATATTTGCCATTTTTTACAGATTGGTGCTATCTCTATTAATGATGTTATACATACTATAGCAATCAGGGAAAGTCAGGGTGAAGCACAGGTAAACCATTTTTTTTATTATTATTATTTAAGCAATATTTCGGTGCATTCAGTTCACCTTCACATTTTTCCAGATAGTTTTGTCATAACTCTGCTCCTTTGCCTTACAAATCTGTTTAGACATAAAATGAACACACCTTTTAACCAGCTCTGAGGGTAAGACATCATCAGACATTCTGGGTGGGTCCTCATGGGGCATGTGCGCATTTTCATTATTTTAGTATTTTAAAAAACATTTACAGTGCTACTCTACAAAAGTCTTGATCCCCCTGCCACCGCCCCCACCTTGCCTCCATTTCTACATATTTGGATTCCAAAGAGACAGAATTTATTGTATGTTTAATGCAGTCATAAGGAATAGTTCTCCAGACTTCTTTAAAAGGTTTTTGGTTCTTATTTTTAGTCTCGCCCCTGTACCAGTTTTAGGCCACACAGAAACCTAACTTACTCACTCACTCATCTTCTATACTGCTTTATCCTGTATTCAGGGTTGCGAGGACCTGGAGCCTATCCCAGGAGACTTGGGGCACAAGGCAGGGTACACCCTGGACAGGGTGCCAATCCATTGCAATGCACACACACATACACACACTCACACGTTCATTCACACACTCCAGGCAATTTGGGAACGCCAATTCTACATGTCTACATTTGGGAACACAACCTACATGTCTTTGGACTGTGGGAGGAAACCAGAGTACCTGAAAGAAACCCACCAAGCACGGGGAGAACATGCAAACTCCATTCACACAGAAACCTGGCCGGAAATCGAACCCGGACCCTGGAGGTATAAGGCCACAGTGATACACAGGAACAGACGAAAGGGGATATGAGGGTGCAGCTGAGGTTGTTACATACTGTAAAACGTTTGTTACTATTTTTTTCTATTCATTATTTATTTATTTATTTTTCCTATTGATCATTTAATTTAATTTAATATGAAGAAATTAGGGGTGGACTTTTGCACAGTACTGTAAATCAGTGGCTCTCATCCATGGTCAAAGAGGACCCCCTGTCCTGCACATTTTTGTTTTCCTTGTTTTTTGCTTTTTTTCAGTTCTATAACACCTACATCAGGTCAGAAAAGGCTATTGATTAACTGATCAATTGCAAGGCAAGGGGGTCGACCAGGATCAGAGTTGAGAACTGCTGCTTTAAATGCTGCTGATAATGTTGTTTTATGTTTTGATTTGTTATTTAACTTTTCACCTATACAAACTTTTTCTTTACAGTTCAAATAAATCAAAAAAATGTTTTTTTTTTTTTTTTTTTTTTTTTACGAATCAAAAAGGGTTGGAAACTTTTTCACTCCATGGTATTGTGTCAACACTTTTTTCTATCCAAAATAAAAAAAAAAACCAGCAACAATTTTAATGTACCATGTTCTGACCAAACTGCTTTTCTGTGTGTGTGTGTGTGTGTGTGTGTGTGCGTGTGTCTGTTTGTGTGTGATATTTTGGATATGCTTCTTCTTAGCACTGAATGAAGGCACTCGGGTTGAAATGTGCTCTTGATCATGAGCCACTCGGGCATGAGCCGTGGACTAAAATCACCTGAACACACATGTTCCTACAGCTGCAGTCTGTTAAGGTTGAACAATGCACCCAATGTGCTACTTCCCAGGACATCGTTTGTCCTCCCAGTACTGAAAAAAGAAAATTAAATCTGCTGCGCTTCCTCGAGAGCCTTGGTTTTCAAGTCTGTGAATCCTTTATAATCATCTTTCTCTGATCCTTTACAGGTCTGGGAGAGCTGGGTGACTGTTTAAAAACCAAGCAAATTCTTTTGTTTATGATTGTAGGTGTAAAGAATGCTATTGGAATTAGATTTGAAGTCAGCTGTGTCCTAGGAAAATCCTTTTTCTTACTAAATGTAGCCAATTACTATCTATTGTTAAGATGAACACACTGATTTCCTTTACAGCAATTTCCTAGGAGGCCACTAAACAGTCTTGTGTCACTATGCTTCAGCCTCCCATGTGCAAAAAAAGGGGGCTTAGGTCAGTATGATGTACTGCTGGCAGCCTCCCTCACGCAGTAATGAATTCCCCAGGTCAGGATCATGGGCTTTCCTGTTAAGCTAAGCAGTGATTACACCTGAAGGGTGTGTGTGTGTGCTTGTGTGTGTGTGTGTGAGAGAGAGAGAGAATCAGTGGCAGGTGCAGCAGCAGATCAGCCCTCATTAGCAGCACCTTCTGCCACTACCGGCCAACAGCAGATGGAGGGCCCGCCCTCATACGTTACCTCATCTCATATGGCAGAGTGTGTATGCGTGTATATACAGTATATGTTTATATGTTTATATGTTTTTATGTGTGTCTGAGAGAGAGATTCTGAGCAAGCACAAAGGGAGCCTCTCAATCGAGGCAGTATGTCAGCTTGTGGTAAAGATTGTCTGAGGTTTTTGGCTTGTGTTCAACCGCTACGGCATTTGAGCATAATGTTTTGACATGATAGAAAAAGGAACACTAGAAATGAAATCTTCATGTGTCACAAAGACACTACTGAACAGCGAAATCCATTTCTTCACATATCCCAGTTTATTAGGAATTAGGTTTATTGGGGTCAGTGTGTAATGTCAGCCATGATACAGCACTCAGTAGCAGACAAAGGCCTAATTGTGGAAGCTTGGTGGAGTTGGAGCTCGAACCGGCAACCCTCTAATCAGTAACCAAGAGCATTAACCCTCTGCGCCACCATTGATTAAGCAAGGGATTTAACATACATGACAGAACCACTAAACATCTGATTAACTTGAATCTTTAATGCTAGTTACATCACACTGCTGAAAACACCCACCTGCCCTGGTGGGTGTGGTGTGAGTGACTATATCTGCTTGTGTGTGTGAGATCCAAGAATGTGTATTTGGGTATAATGGGCTGCTGACTGGCATCTCAATGTATCCACCCCCACATGCTAACACAATCCATGGCTCCCGTTATGCCCACGCATGATGCATTTTGATGCTTCATCAACCTATGTTAGATTTAACACCTTTTCGCAATCACATATTTCCTAAAATACAGATTTCTGTCACATTTTTCTAACACTTAATTTGAAAAATTATGAAAAAAAAATAAGTTGCTATTAGTTTTTCCTGAGGTGTATAACACAACAACTAGAACTATGGAACCTGGGGCAGACAAAGTGAATTAGAAGAAAAAATAAAACGGGAATGTAGCTGTAAAGCCAAGAGAACTTTCCAGAGGGGGAAAAAAAACAGTTAATCCTTGTTCACTAGTTCTGTCTTTTCCAAATACAATTGCTCGCATATAGAATCATGATTTCATGATTATTGCTCTTCACCACAGAAGAAAAAAAGGCGAGAAGTGAACATCACTAGGGGGCAATCCATCAATCTGCGGTGTAGATTTCAGCATCATGTCATGTCCACTGTCATTATCAAACCACAAACCAAGTGCTTGGCCTATTTAGGAACTTTTAAAAAGAAGCTTTGTGAGTAAGGCGGCACGGTGGCTTAGTGGTTAGCACTGTTGCCTTGCCCAGCCCTCCAGGTTCTGTGTTCGATTCTTGCCTTGGGTCTGTTTGCATGCTTGGTGGGTTCCCTCTGGGTGCTTCGTTTTCCTCCCAAAAACATGCAGATTAGGCTGCTTGGTGTTTCCTTATTGCATGCACAGTAGTACATGTGTGTCTTTCCCTAAAGAGGTTTCAGGCCCCACACGTACTGTACCTGTATACAGGATAATGCGGTATAGACGATTAGTGAGTGCGTGAAATTCCATCATGAAGCTGGTTGAGAAAATCGCAAAAGTTTGCAATGCTTCATTTTGGAATATGGTTTAAAATTTCAAAAATTGTAATTTACACTGTCACAGAATGGCGAAATAAAGCAAACCAATCTATGAACATTTGGTTGATATAATTTATCTTGGTACTGTATATTGGTTAACACTTCAACAGTACGTACTGTAAGTAGCTGGAAATACTGTAAATTACTGTTTAGAGACATCATTTGCAACAACAAATAAAATCTTAGTATAGCTTGCATTTTGCTTGAGAACTAGCCTTCATGCTAGCACATGTCATGCTATTTGCTCTGTACAATGGGACTTCATTTATTTTCATTTCATTTCTACTTCCCGATAAAGCATTCTTCTTACCGCAATGTAATGTACAGTTAACACATCATAGTGTTTGTTTTTGACTCGGAGCATCGGTTGAAAGACCTTTTGTGCTCACATGTTCATCTTAGCTCTCTACTGCTCATATCTGTTCTACGACTATGCAGACGTTAATTTTTCTAATTCAGGTATTGTTTCCTGTAGGTGTCATTCGACTGGTGCCAGCCATTTTCCTTCTCCATTAATTGTGCTGTAGTTTTTGTTGTGTTCCAGCTTAAGCTACTTTTACACTGCCTGTCTTTATTTTGACCCCAGCTAAGGACAACGACAACAACTCTGGAAATCCCCTTAATAAAGCTCTGGGTATGGATCCACAACTCTCCTGAGGTGTCAGTGTGACACAATGTGCCAACGAACTGTGCATAGTTGACTGATAAACTGCCACATTTGATGAGTCATGGGAAACGCCCTGAAGCTCAGCCTAATACAAGATCTAAGAATGAAGCGCTATCATAGCTAGTTACACCAATCCTATGACGCATCAAAAGTTAATCTATTTTTAATCACCACTTTGCAGATGTGGTCCGGGTTCTGCTTTTAATATCGCCTTGCTCTGAGCTCAGATGTGTCTGTGTGAGATTCAGTGCCACGGAATCACTCTTTAATGGATTAGCTCTCCTTGGCTCAAATCATTTATTTTGGCATAGATGTCGTTCCAGTTCTTGGCTGAAGAGAGGCATCCTTGGTTGAGCGCGGACCTCGGCCAGGGTGAGATGAGACGATGTTAGTATAAGAGAGTTTGTGTGTAAGTGACGAGCCTGGGGTTCCCTTTAATCAAAGCCAACTGAATGTTCCTAAATCAGCCTTCCTTCAGCCACAATTACAGTGAGTCTAGCCTGCAGTTCTGGCAGGAGGTTTAAATATTGTTTTGTTTTTCGAATCTCCTTTAAAAGCAAAGCATAATCATAGGCACACAATTCGATTAGACCTATGTGGTTAGATCTTGAACAAGGATTATACCATGTACTCAACTTGAAAAGCAGAAAGACTCTGAAACAAATTGAACGTGAGTCTGAGAAATTTGTTCATAATGGTTAGAGTGGACATGTTTTGTACTCTTTCATCACGCCTGGGTTTCTTGACAAGCTGGTACCCAGTGAACTCAACCCCTGCCATGTTTTATCCATTTACTGCTTTTTATTGGCACACCACATCCAGGCACCACTCCAGTCTTATTTGGTTGCGTTGTGGGGAGGTTTATCCACAAGCTAATACTAGAAAGTAAAAACAATTCAACTGCAACAGTGGGCACAAAAGAGAATGAGCACATTCTTTTTACTTTCCATTTCTGTGAATACACCCAAGAGGGTCTGATCTTAAAGGATCCATGGGTAACCAGCAGGTCTTACCACACTTACAGTATACAGCTACTGTTGTTCAAACTCAGCGTTCCAGATAATGACTAACATTTTTTACCTCAGCCGTGAGATTAGTTAAGTATGATACACAAGACGGCATCGCCATTGGCACTTTAGTGGCTCCACTTGAGTTTTGACACCTTTGGAGGAGATTTACAACCAACCCGACCACAGAGTCCTTTACCTAAGTGTGCGGTGACAGATTGAACAGCGGCTTTTGTCCTCAGCATCTGCTGTGTGGTTTTTAAAGGCTCCCTATAGAATTCTTTCAGTGTGGTTTAAAGATTTGTGAAAGTATTACATTCAATTTGTGTATTTATGGCCCAGTTTAGTGTAGAATAGATTAAGCTAGTAATGTTTCAGTTACTAGGTGTAAAGGAATACAACGTGTATTAGGTTTACACAAAATTAAATGCATTATCCTCAGTTCTTGAGAGTGCACCTGAATTGTGTTATACACTATGTGAAATTCATAAGAAAGTCCTTTTTTTCCGCTTTGCTCTAGAATAAAAAAATGTTCTATGTGCAATCAAAAGTTGAACCAACCAGTTGTTTAAATTTTCTCGTATTTTGATTAGTTGCTAAAATAAAGAGGCAGGTTAAGAGTTAATGGTGTATAAAAATACACAGCATGGCCAAAAAAGTCACCACCTGAATTTAACTAAGCAAATTTAATAAGAGCCTATTGGATAATTCTGCAGTGATTGATAGGTTTCAGCTGGCAACAAGTTATTTAACCCTAACTGATATAGTGAGAAGATTCTGATTTGTGAAAGAATAATGATTGAGATAACATCATCTTCAAAGGAAGAAATGTTGTCAGAAGAGAGGAGGATGAAGTGATGCACCCATCAAAATGAGGTTAGCTGACCACCTGAATATACAGAATATTTTCCATTAATTGATTTCATCAAGCTCAATTTAAAGAAAGAGTGGTTCAGGTACTTTAGCATGAGCATTATCACACATAGATTAGCCACCACAGAGTCCAGACCCCACTGAGAATCTTTGAGATGTGCTGGAGAAAGCTTTACACAACAGTTTGTCTCCACCATCATCAATACAAGGTCTTGGAGAGTAATGAATGCAATTTTGAATGTAAATAAATGTTGTAACATTGCATAAGCTTATTGAAACCATGACCATACCCATAATCATAACAAAAGGTGGTCCAATGAAATATTAGAGAGAGAGTTTTTTTTTGTTTGTTTTTTTGGACTGGGTAGTGTATGGATAAAACAAAGTATATAGTAATAATATATAATTAAATAGCTTATTACAAATATTATTGATATATTTATTGTGGTAGATTTGGCTCAGGTGGTTAGGGGTCTGGGTTGAAGGTTGGGGTTTGAAATGTTTAAGGCTGAGACCCAACACCTACAGTATATACCATAAGCGTTGCAAGGGGAAGCAAGAACCCCAGACGATGATCTATGAGAGCAGTGTAGAGTGGACAGTGAAAGGGTGGACCAAGATCAGCATATTGGAAGGCTGACCCTTTAAAGTACTAAAACACTGTAAGTATAAATGAATGATGATTAAGATAGCCTAAACATAACAAAGTATTTATGATTCTTTGGAACAACGAATGCATGACGGTTATATAATATTTCCATACATTTGAATCATTAGTTGTATTTTAAATACTTAAGTAAAACATAACAGCTTATTTATCATCACCACTGAGATTACTTAGTACTTAGTCTCAGTTCTCATCCTTTAAGCTGTACAAAGCCTTGATACAACTATTTTATTTATTTATTGGGAACTTTGCCATGGTTCACTAAGAGGTTTGATTATTCACTATGATGCCACACTATTATTATCAAAGCTGGCTCTATCCTTGTGAAGCTAGTAAAATGCGCGACACACCCTCATCCCTCTTTCTCTTAATTATTGTTGGCATTATATTGGCATCATCTTTCCTTCCATGAGTTAATATGTTTGTCTGTGCATATACTGTAGATGATCTCAGATCTGTTCATTTCACACGAGAATGTTAAAGCCTTTACTGTATGTTCAGTTCTGTATGGCCATTTTTTCACTGTTAAAAGGGTTGGTGCTTGTGCCAGTGGTTATGAGGTTTGGATTTCTAGCCAAGTTTGAAACCTCATAAAACACACTGTTTTTACTTTGGAGGAGGGAGGGAGGAAAAGTGTCGAAAATGATTAGAAGAAGGTATAAAAAAAAAGATGAAACATCAGAGTCACAATAACATATTGTGCTGTTTATAAGCATGCAAATGTATCTAAAGTGGGATACGTTTCTACATGACTAAAAGTAATTAGCTACAGAGTTTGTAATAGTAAGTGCAGTATATTTAATGTGTGCAATAAAATATGCAAGAAGTTCATTATATAATTTTGTCTGCTTGTGTTGTGTTACATTTTATTCAAACAATGAAGCAGAAAAGTGTCATTTTATAAGTATATATTTTTATATTATTGGTGAACATATGAAAAATTCAACATTACATAAAATAACTCACCTGTTGTTGCCCAAAAAAGCATAATGAAATTCATCTTACAATATTACTAAATTAACCCAAAAAGGGATCAAATTATTAGCATTTTTTGTTTAAAACGTTCACAAAACTACTATATATACTGTATATATATATATATATATATATATATATATATATATATATATATATATATATATATACAGTATATATATTTTATATTATTAAATGCTATTTGTCAAAGGCATTTAAGATAGTAAAGTATAGCTTAATTGACCTAACAGATCCCATAAAGCTAGGACATGTTTGTGTCTTTCTTAATTCCACTAATCCTTATGCAAATGTGGTGCACATTTCTGGACACCACATACAAGATGTAAAATGTCATTAAATCTGCTGAGGATGGGCTTCTGTTAGGTTTGGGAGCTAATGAAAAGAAACAAGCACACATATGGGATGATTTTTTAAGCTCCCAAGCACGAGCTGAGGCCACATTCACACACCATATGGGAGTGGGTGAGAGTGTGGAAGCTCCTAATGTATGTTCGACTCTTCATCCAAGAACTTCACAAGCGAGCCAAGTTCTCACCAGGCACACTCACTCTCTCTCTCTCTCTCTCTCTCTTTCTCAGCTTTAGTTCTACCGTCAGCTCATGAAAACCAAGGTTACATTAAACCACTGCCTCAAAGCACCTCAGTCGTGTTTCATGTTTTTATTTTGGAGACTCTCCGGGGAGCCGTACTTTCTCAATTCTCACCAAGGAATAAGGACCGCATACTCATGATGTTTCATAACAGCGTTTTTATTAAACGTTTTTAATATAGAGTACTGTTGAACACAGCAAAACATTCCTGGCTTTGAGAGAAGTAGTTTGGAACGTCGATTTCAGTAAAATAATTCTTTTATTGCCATTAAGTAGGGGGCTTATGGATTTTCTTGATTATTTACTTTGTCATACAGCACAGTTTATGTAAATACTGTAGTACAGCAAGTTCTCACATGACATGATGTTGTTATTTCTTACGTGCATTTAGAAAGAATCTATAATGTCACCTTTTTCACCCGAGTGTGCCCTTGTTCCTTTTGCACTTTTCTTACTGTAAAGAGCAATACATATGAAGGATTCATCCAAATGAAGGGAGGACCCGTTCTCCCTCAATCACTGTGATGCAGAGCAGCTATGTGGAGAGTGTGCCAGCAATCTGGAACCAATTACCGGCCGAGGAAAGGGGAGGTGGATTAGGTTTAACAGGAGAGAGTTGGTTTAAGGTAAACCGTAATGGATGGGAAGGGTTGGAAGGCAGAAAAGATGAGGGGAGTCATATTATGCCCCATTAGCGTTGAGGAGACAACGCCTCTGTTCTCTGATTGGTTAACTGTTACAAACAGGGTAGAAGTATGTAGAAATATGAGAAATTCCACAGAAAACACAAGAAAGTTTGCTTAATAGAGAACGGAAGAGGAAGTTCACATATGCTTGACATGGGTATATGATCCTCAGTAAATTAGATTTTGGAAACACAGAAACACACATAAATGGGGTATGTGTAAAAGGAGATTTTGAATTTGCTGACCTCAAAGTGTGGTTGTGTAGCAAGCCTCATACCTCCACGCCTCATGCTATAATATTAATACCACATGCGCTGAGGCTATATTGAACCTCCACCTCCCTTTCCTCTCTCTCTTTCTCCCTCTCTCTTTCTCTCTCTCTCTCTCTCTCTCTCTGTGGAAATTTAGACCATCCTGTGAACCTCACAACCTGACAGCCTCAATATGGAAGACTCCAGGGGATAATTCAACATGTGGCTGCATATGATGTTACCTAGAAGGAGCAAGGGGCTTTGCTGTGTGGGATTTGCTGGGATATCCTGAATGAAAATTAGGGAAGTGGGGAGATGTGTAGCACCCTAATAACTGGGATAAACTGTAAATAGGGGGACTCAGAGGGGTAATCAGGTATTGCAGGCAATTGCAGAAATGGTAGACATAACCAACATTTTCCCAAGAATGGATAAACTTTGGATCTGTTTTCTGGAATGCAGATGTCTTTTAAATTGTCTTATAAATGGTGTTAAGAGGTAAGAATGTAGTAAGTGCAGTTATATTAAAAATGCAAGTTTCATACATTATAATCCTAGTTGCTATGTAATATATTGTATATAGTATGACATAGTATTTAAAATACTTAATTGTATTCATTGTACAGTAAAATACAACAAATTGGAACACAGTTCAGTGGCCATTATGTGCTATTCAGAAAACTATGTCAGCAACAATCTACAAAAATATTTGTATCATTTCCTCTTGAAACCTTAATGTCCTCTCCCAACTTCATTGTCTATATACAGTACATACTGGTACCATCCAAGTACGATGATTCAGGGGTGGTTTGGTGGTTAAGGTGTTGGACTGCTTAACAGGAGGTTACAGTATGAGGGCTGTTACTGTAGGTATAATTCTTTTGCCAAACGTCTTCCTGATGAAAGACTAAATTTGATTAAATTTATAATTATCAGCTATAAATAAAGACAAACAGCCATTAGAAATTGTAAATCTGAGAACAAATATGTGTAAGAGACACGTAATTTGTAACAATAAGAACAAAAAAAGTAGCTTTTTTTCTATGGCATTGGACCAGATGGGCTAGGCTTTATTCCCATATGCATCAATAATCCTTGGGTGCCAATGACACTGATTCACCATTTTTCCTTCCTCAGGTCTATTTTGGTAGGAACATTACCATTTCATATGGGAGACACCACACAAGATCTGCTGTTTGGGTGTTGCTCTGATCTAGTCATCTTGCCATCACAACGTTGCTTAAACTCTTACGCTTGCTAATTTTTTTTCCTGCTTCCAAAACATCAACTTTGAGAACTTTGGGATCCCACCCATTGGCAAGTCACATTGTAATAATTGCAATTTCACTTACACATTGCAATTGTTTTTTTTTCTTTCTTTTTTTTCTTTTTCCCTTGTAATATCACTTGGGAAAACAGTTTAACTAAATATGCATTGTATTCATCATTCTACGTTTATATAATCAGTTAGACGCTGACTTATCTCCGTCTCATTATGTGTTTAAAAGATTTGCGGCCAAGAAGCATTAAGAGTTTCATACAGTATTTAAACCAAGCAACATCCGCTCCAGGACTTTTGCTCCTTTATTCTCACACTGACCGGCCGTCATGCGATATCAAGCAATCAACCAGCCTTGCACAATCATTAACTGATTTCAGATTTAAAAAAATAATAAGATGCTCTGTTATTCTTTAGTCTAATGTCACAAATGGTCTGACAGGAAAGGATTTGTTTTTGCATTTCATAATTGCACTGTTTACAATGTTAATGGTGCAGTTGGATTAAATTGTGAACCCGGGACTACTTTTGTTTGAGTAAATTGCAGTGGTTGGAAAAATGTACATGCCTTTGAAATTTGTGAGGAAAAGACGATTATATATAAACGTCTTGCAGAGCAGAGTCTCAAGGCTACAGATACAGCATGCAGATATTTAGACAAAAGAGGGGAAAACGTGGTGGTGGTTTAGCTATGGTTAGGAACGTTTGGCATGGTTTGTGTCTATTTGCCCTTGTTAAAGAGTACTGCAAATATGAACAATGGACTGATCACCTTTATCCTTTGATTGGTTCTTGTCCCAGTTCTATTTTAATGTGTCTCTTCTAAGATGACCCCTATTCTCAGGGCACAAGGGCTAACTGAATGGATTATGTTTTAATTTAATTCAGTTTCATTTTATTTCTATAGTGCTTTAAACAATGGTCATTGTTGTAAAGCAGCTTTACAGACTTAAAAAGAATATGGACAAAGAAAAAAGCACAGACTACAACTACAGTATGACCTTCACAGCCACCAGATCTCAGTTTAACCGGGATGATTGTGGTAGCAGTTTGGACATTATAGACAGCACTTTCCACCATCAGCAAAAATACCAGTTGGAAGAACGGTGTGCATCTCTCAAGTGCAGTTCCAGAAACTTGTTGAATCATTTCCAAGACATATTGAAGCTGTTCTGGAGGCTTGTGATGGCCCAATACCTTACTACGATAATTTACTTTTGTTTACTTGTTTGTTTTTCCTTTTAATTTGACACCTGTCTGACCATGTTACATGTGTGGTTCACCCAGGCTCCCCTTCACAAAGAGGAAGGACAGCTGAAAAGCCACTTGTGACAGCACTCTAGGCCTGAAGTCAGTGTGGCAGCAGGCCCACGGTGTGATGCAAGCGGACAGAAAACACTAGAGGCAGGCAGCAAGGGCCAACCACTGGGCTAACACACTTACTGTCTCTGCCATGTGTTTCCTAGCTCAGCTCCCAGCCCTGCTTCCAATTACAACACAGACAAAACAAACATGGAACAAATGTCATTTCTCACAGTAGATTGAAGGCCACAATACTTGGCACTATGCTTTCTCTTTCGCTCATATGCTATGAGTTTGTTTGGATTTTCTTCTTCCAAGATTATTATTACAACCTTGCATGTTAATGATTATAGGGAGAATGTCAAATAGGCAACAGCTAATGGGCTTTAAAACAGAGCATTTAGTGAATGGCTGGAATAAGACATAACATACACTCCTACACCTAACATCATAAACGGTATTATTTGATTGATTGATTGATTGATTGATTGATTGATTGATTGATTGATTTATATTTTTTTGGAGTGGAGGCGATGTCTACCCTCAAGAGATAATTGGCAGCACTGTCTAGGGACTCAATTTTTAAAGCATAATTAAATCTGTATTTTTTTAAGTCAGTGGCAGATCCAGGTATAAAGTGGCTTTTTTTTTTTTTTTTTTTTTTGCTAGCCGCGTTACAGGCAGGAGAGGTGAGCTTATTGCATGCTGTATTAGACACCATACAGTGCTGGAAACTTGAACTCCAACTTGACAGCATGGAGTTTTGACGTTTGAATGTTACTTCAGGCAAGTGCCGTACATTGAGTGATTCTCATAATAAATACAGAGAGGTATTAGCACTATTTATGAGAATTGTCTTTATTTCTTAGGATGACGTTGTGAGTGAGCAATAAAAACTCTTGGAATGACTTTATAATTTCCCAGTTTGACTGAATGACTTGGAAGTCCAGAATGTAAAACAGATGGTTAACTACTATGTACAGCGTAACCATGAGTCTATGACAACGTCAGGACACATTGGTTGACAGGAATGGCCTGAAGATGAATTCGCCTTGGCAGGGATCTGTTCATGTGAGATCGAGGTCATAAGGTAATGATTTGGTTATTTGTACTCAACAAGAAAATGAAGGAACATGCAGTGTCAGTCCTCCAAGTCACTGAACCATGGTTATATACATAACCTTCAAATTCCTTAGCTCAATTTCCATAGCTTTACATCTCTATTTAAAAACATGTTGCACTCAAGGACAAAACTTGGTTTGGATGTCAAATCCTTGAATAACTTTGCATGTATACATGCAAAGATATTCAGGCAGTGATGAATATTATGAGCCAGAAAGTTACCAACAGCACTTTTTATCCAATTAAATCAAACTAATATCGCTGTATCCTAATTATCATAAGTGCCCATACTGTACAGTACAGACTGACTAATTTAATTTACCAATATGGAGTCAGAGCTTATGAGAAATAATAAATAAAACAGACTAAACATTCAAAGCACAGAATGGTTTGCAGTCCACTGCAAGATGGAATCACTTTTCCTGTCACATCATTTACTATTAAATCAAATGTTCATTCTGTTGTTTTATTTAAATATTCTTTAAAATATTTTTTGTAAAGAAAGCGAATTTTTTTTTTAACCAAGTTAAAAGAAAAAACATATATTTATATATATTAAATATATAATATATATAAATATATGTTTTTTTTTCTATACATATATATTTACCCATATATTATGAAATACCCATATATTACCATCGGTTCATATTTTGCCCCACGTTAGTGACTGTGTTGCTTGATTTGGTGACTACACTTACTCCATCTCAGATCACAGCTACTAGTTGTATGAGTTAAGAAGTGTGTAAAACCTGACTGACTTTTGCTTTTATTATCTAGTGTACGTTCCCAGTGACAGATCACTCCTCTACTGTATATTCTATGTTCTGTATTTAAGCACCTTTAAATTCTTCAATGCATTTACAAGTAATAAATGTGAGTGTTATTAGATACATAATGTTCAATCATTCTTTTATGTGCATTTATAAATGTTTACAATCACTGCTTTATTTTCTGTTGTGTTGCTGATAAATCTTTAAGAATGTAAAAGTAATTTGTTTGACTGTATTTTGTAAACACATTAACTTTTAGTTTGGGAAAATTTATTGACAATTAATCTGTTGTATTTTTTGGATACATTTTTATTTTATTCTGTTTTATTTTTCATGTAACACCTTTTGATATGCGGTCTATGACAGTATATGGCATCATCGAGACATTACTTGTATTACAGCATATGACATCATTTGGCAATGTCCAGTTTGATCATGGACTTTTTTATGCATGCATTAGTTACTTTCCCTGAAAAGTCTTGACAGCACTGGTTTTGACATTGTGCCCTGACTGATAAAGCTTTATCTTTTTTCTCATAAAAAATATCACTGCTATTATGTGGGGATTTTTTTTATATATAGAATTGGTAGTGAATCATGCTTCAAGCCAAAAAAAAAAAAAGGAAAATAGAAAGAAAGAAAGAAAGAAAGAAAGAAAGAAAGAAAGAAAGAAAGAAAGAAAGAAAGAAAGAAAGAAAGAAAGAGAAAATACAGTATTTGGATTCTTTTATAATGGAAATTCAATGAAAAGGGTATTTTATATAGTTACCAATATAAAATAAACTAGTATAACTCGTAGTTAGAATACTTGTGCTTGCATTAGGAACCCAAAATATACTCCTCTGTCGCACAGCACAAGGAAAGGAAAGTTAGTATACATTTTGTTTTAGACTTTATACAATATTGGATTTTTTAAAACTGTGAAATAAGATGGGCAACACAGTGGCTTAGTGGTTAGCACTGTCGCCTTACACCTCTGCATGTTCTTCCTGTGCTTGGTGGGTTTCATCCAGGTGTTCTGGTTTCCTCCCACAGTCCAAAGACATGCAGATTAAGCTAATTCTCATTTCCAAATCAACCATAGTGTGTTAATGTGTATGAGTTTGACATATAATGGATTTTGCACCTGATCCAGGATGTACAGTATCATGACGCAAATCTTCTGGGATAGGTTCCAAGCCCCCGCCACGTCCCTGTATACAGGATAAAGTGGTGTAGACAATGAGTGAGTGAGTGAAAAAGCGCATATGGGATTAGGTATTTCAGGAACAACAACAACAGTCAGTTGTTATTTTAAGAGGTCAGCTGTTCTTCAATTTATATATAAAGAGAAATTGTGTGATTGTTTTTAGGTTTTTATTTGTTCTGCAGTAATGCCGCTAGGTTTTGACATATAGCTAGGGGGTGGTTACCTGCTGATGATAATGACACTTCGGAAGATGCTGTTATGACCATGTCCAATTAAGTGTTCAGATGTTTCATCAGTTTTGACCACCATCACCATCAGTTTGCTCCTTTAATCTTCTTTGGCTCAGGCATGACCAGATGAGCGCACACACACACCAGTCTCTCTCTTACACACACAAACATACACATGGTGTATCAGTGCCTCTGATCTGACCACAGATGTAATCTAGCATTTTGCAACCTGCCATGAAATTGCCCCATTATAAACATGACACATGCTAAAACATGTGTGCTGACATTACAGGAGGCTTTTTTTTTCTTCACATCCCCATTGGCCATATTTACCTGTCACATGATTGATTTCATTTTGAGATGCACACGCCATCTTTACTCACGTCAGGTCGCATATTTATGAAGCCGGCTGCATAAATTTAGCCATATACCCTTTTGATTTATTGTGCGTATTGTTATTGAACGTGCCTAATTGAAATATTAAAAATCAGGTTGAGACACTAACAAATTGCCCAGTACAATTGGCTATGACCAGCTGTTGAAGGTTTAGTTGAAAGTAATCAATCCAATTGAGTTTTAGTTATGTGAGAACATCCCAGGCCCCCTCTGGTTAAAAGAAAAAAAAAAAAAAAAAAATACCATAATTAATCATTTTATTAGCCAAATGTGTGGCAAGACCAGCACTTATTGCTTCCCATTATATCAGACCCCACCATGACAATGTTAGTCGACAGATAGAGATTGATTATAGGTGTGTGTGTGTGTGTGTGTGTGTGTGTGTGTGTGTGTGTGTGTGTGCATGTGTGTGCGTGCATGAGTGGGTGTGTACACGGTATGTATGTGTGTGTGGTGTAAGCACATGTGCAAATCAATGGACCTGACATCTGGCACTGTGTTGTGTTATTAGAGCCAGAGGGGTGTCTGCATACGTCAGGGACACAGGAGCCGCTATCGTGTGCCGACTTCTCATCAGAAAGAGATTTATAGATTAATGGGGAAAATGGCAAATGCTTCCACATGGGCTTCTGTGCGGGTCGACTTCACTGTGGACAATCTTCTCCAGGTCCCCCCTGAATTTCCTCTTAAAGTGAGTGAAAATTTGATTAAGAAATGTATTCTATGGTAAACACACACACACACACACACACACACACACACACACACATATATATATATATATATATATATATATATATATATATATATATATATATATGTATATGTATATTTGCACACAAACTAGATTATGTGTTTTCATTTTTATAAAAAATATACATTTATATACTGTTCAGTGCTTTTTCCGAATGTGTCCTCGTATTATCAAGTTTCTAAGTTAATCATATAAGAGGGTAAATTCAATCACTTAGTTTCGAGTGAGATTACATAATTTATTGACAAAACTACAATATATCAGATCTAATACATTTAGTATATACATTTACTGTGCTTTATGAGATGGTTTTGTACAATCATGTAGACTGAGTTATTAAGTGAACCATTAGGAAGCTACAGTATGACTGACACTTTACATCTCTAACAAATGGACAATGAGGCCCTTAAATGAGAAATTCATAGCCTTTGTGGCTCTCCAACAAAACTCAACTCCACACAAGCATCTCTGTTCCGGCTGTGAGTGGGGTTAATCCTGGGCCAGAAATTTTGACATACTGTAAAAAACAAAGAAACTTTCGCTCCCCACACACGGACCAAAGGAGGGAACTGAACCCTGATCCGGGGAGCCTCAGTGCTGACCATGATGTCACCATGCTGCCTCGGAGAAATGAAATTAAATAATAAACTCTAGGTTGTTAAGTACAACCTTGGTTTCAGCCCGAATTTTCTATCATTACAGATGCTAATGTATTGACTAAAACTTTAAAACGATACATAATAATTAGGTTACGCTTCAGAGATGGGAAGAAAAGAAAGCGTATAATGGAGAGAGGAAAACAGTGTTTTGTGTTTTGTGAAGTCATTTTATGAAGCACCATTTCACACTAGGAAATGTCGTTGAAGGGCAGGTTTGGAGCGAAAAGTGGACTAGCTACTGAAAAGGGACATTAAAATGGTGCTCGCTGATGCCAACAAACAAACAAACAAACAAACAAACAGCAGGTGACCTGAGCGCACCTGCAGCTCGTTATTCCACCGCATCAGCTGCTTAACACAGTGCAGGTGCAGAAAGTCGGAACATTTAACGCAACACACAATTAAATCAAACACAAAACATACTTTAACCTATATGCATATACAGTACTGTATTAACTGAAATGATTTGAAGGTAATAAAATGAAGAATTTTCTATGGTTAACCTTTTTAAAACAAATTTCGAATGTGTCGTTTTACACTGTATAGGGTGAGAGAAAGAAAAAGAAACCTCGCTACAAGACCATACACCAGCCATGTAACACGGTTTGAAAACATCCTCCTCCTACACATACTTCACCTTTTTGTGCTTGTGAGCTATGCGGTTCTTGTTTTTAATTAATGTCGGGCCAGAGTGGTCCTCTTAGCAAATGATGACAAATCACGCATCCTCTTAACTTTAGCCAAATGCTTTCTGGCAAAGATACAATCACTCATCAACCATTACTGAGAAGTTTGGCCTTTTTCTCGCTCTTCACTTGGGCAAAGGTTAAGCGGGTACTGTGGAAGGCTGCGCTCAGCATAAACAACATCAGTGTAGTTAGAGTGGTCTACCATTACTCGACTATAACATAAGCAAATAAGACTTTTTTAAAGAATAGCTTAAATGGACACTCACAGAAAGAGTAAGACAATGTGATATCTGTCGCAAATTGTAACACAAATAAATCTTAACTTTTGAGAACTTCTTTCAATTCTATTATGGCATTTATTTCTTAGGTAGACTTGGTACAGTACACTTTTTGCATTACTACCCAAAACTGGTAATATAAAACAAGCTATCGTCCAGAGACAATAAACAAACAGAATATACTGTATTGATTTTATGTTCTACAATAATTAATTGTACATTTGTCAGGATTGTCCTCATATCAAAGCCACTTAATAATCTCATGTGCTGTAAATAGGACTGGAGTGAAATTTTTAAAAGGTAACAATGTTCTCTTATTCATACTTATTGCACATATTAGGTCATATTCATATTTATTTGCAGAGAAAGTACATTCACATGATATTATATTCTAACAGAATATCCTAAATAACTGTTTTCATCAGATCAGATGTCATCGGATATATACTCAGCAAAAAAAGAAACGTCCCTTTTTCAGGACTGTGTATTTCAACAATAATGTAAAATTCCAAATAACTTTACAGATCTTCATTGTAAAGGGTTTAAACAATTTTTTCCATGCATGTTCAATTACCCATAATCAATGAATTAACATGCACCTGTGGAATGGTCGTTAAGACCTTAACAGCTTACAGAAAGTAGGTATTTAAGGTCACAGTTCTAAAAACGCAGGACACTAAAGAGACTTGTCTACCGACTGTGAAAAACACCCAAAGAAAGATGCCCAGGGTCCCTGCTCATCTGCGTGAACGTGCATTGGGCATGCTGCAGGGAGGCATTAAGACTGCTGATGTGGCTAGGGCAATAAATTGCCATGTCCGCACTGTGAGACGCCTAAGACGGCGCTACAGGGAGACAGGAAGGACAGCTGATCATCCTCACAGTGGAAGACCACGTGTAACAACACCTGCACAGGATCGGTACATCCGAATATCACACCTGCGTGACAGGTACAGGATGGCCACAACAACTGCCCGAGTCACACCAGGAACACACAATCCCTCCATCAGTGCTCAGACTGTCCGCAATAGACAGTCCATGAGGAGAAGATGCACTGCAATACTTCAAGCAGCTGATACTGAGTGGTACTTTTGATTTTGAGCCTCCCTTCATTCAGGGACACATTGTGACACATTTTTAGTTTATGTCTTATGGTGTTGACTCTTTTAGTGTTCATACAAATATTTATACATTAAGTTTACTGAAAGTAAAAACAGTTGAAAGTCAGAGGACGTTTCTTTTTTTGCTGAGTATATGTTCCAAATACATACAAATACTACAACCCATGACATACCCGATATATATGTGTGTATATAGATAGATAGATAGATAGATAGATAGATAGATAGATAGATAGATAGATAGATAGATAGATAGATAGATAGAACAAATGAACGAACATTCTAAAAAACACACAAACAAACTTCAAAATCCAGAACATCATGCCCAATATTGTGAAGGTTCAAATTGTGCCATCAAAACCACTCAGACCCCTTTAAGGCATGACTCCATCATACCTCTAGGGCGGACTGGGCTGTAGTGTCTGGTAAAAGGAGGTTAGCAACAGATCATTTACGTCCTTTAAGTAAATGGGGCCTCCATGGATCAGACTTGTTTATCCAGCACATCCCATGGATGCTTGATCAGACTGGTCAGATCTGGGAGGTTTGGGGGCCAAGTCACCAACCTTGAACTCTAGGCCCAGCATAACACAGCAGGCTGGGATGTACTGAATATTCTGATACCTTTCTATCATATCTAGCACTGACTTTTTTTTTAGCAATTTGTGCTACATTGACTTTCTGTGAGATCAGACAGGACTGGCTGGCCTTCACTCCCCACATGCATAGAGACGCCGTTGGTGCCCATGATCCTGTCATCAGTTTGTTGGTAATCAGTGTTATTCAGTCCATCTGGTGGTGGCTTTAATGGTTGATTAGTGTATATTATATAAAGGAAAAAAAATATATTCAATCATTAGAACGCTTGCCGCGAAGCTCGAATGGCTTGTGTGGATAAGACTTGAAGTGTGCAATGGGGGATCTTGCAGAATGCAACATCGTAAGAATGAACTTTCATAAGAATGAACTTGCAGTAGTCTTTAGTAATGAAGGTTTCAATTAGGCTAAAATTGTGTTTACATTTTGTTCAAATAGTACCAACAAATTAATTAGAATATATCCCAGGCTAGTGCAAAAAACATTATATAACTGTGTAAAATAAATAAATAAATAAACAATCTTGTGCACGTCTCTTAAGCGACATGACGCCTATTTGTAGCGGTCTGTTACCTGATCATATGTGTTGATGCATAACAATTAAAGAAAGTTTTTTAGACATCAGCGATCGCAGCAATGCATCTTTAATTTCAAGGGTAAGTAGGCATTATTAGTTATAATTATGTACATGGTTGCAAGTAGGAGACATTTTCAATATTTTAAATGAAAATAAAGTGCACATGATGTCGACATGACCATACATGTCCATAGATACTGTAAGATTTTTATTGCTGTGTAATGGAGTTTTAACCTGGACAGGGTAATAGCTTAGGATATTTTTTGATGTAGACTACAAATCAATCACATCAGACCACAAATTCTATAAGTCATTCTGGATAGGACGATCTGCCAAAGATAAAGTAAATGTAAATGTTTACCAGCTTATTACTGTCTTCCTGATACAAATTTACCCAGCTTATCCAGTGTTTTAAGATATGTCTCTTTGGTGTTTGATGTACTACTGTACATAATGAATGCTTTTGGTGTTCAGGGCTTAGTGTAGGCAAAAAACAAGTAGAGCTGGAGGATATGGCAGCATGAAGATCCTGCGAGAACAGCAAGACATAAAAAAAAGAAGATGAAAAGATAAGTCAGGAAAGAAGTCCGGGATGAAAATACGAGATGAAAAGAGGAAGAGAGCGTGTGTGTAGGACACTGATATATAAACAGGCTGAGATAGTAAAAATCATATGTTATAAATGTACGTGTCAGAGCGAAAGAGTTCACCATGTGGTTTCTATGTGCATCAAGTTTTATATCGCAACGTCTCATCGCTTCCAATATCGTGTCCTATAGGCTGAAGGGAACGTTAAGAGTTCCAAGAGCACAACAGACCTGCTAGACACACACTGCTCTTAAACACTATAATAACAGTCTTTGTGGTGACATCTGCTTTGACTTAGCCCAAACACTCTGGCAGTTAATAAAGCATATAATCAAACTGCTGTATTTAAGACAAGCGAACAAATGTCTGGCGAGAGGAGCCGGAGAAGAATTCTTAAAGAGCGTCTCGCTTTACCCTGAGAATGATGTTCCTCAGACACTTTCCTCAAACATGGTGCACAGACACCATTTTAATCTCAGCACATGAATGGATGAGAACCTCAAACATTACACCCTCCCCCATAACACACACCCTCTTGTGCACTCACTCCATAACTTTCTTCAGTCTCAACATTTTTATGCATCGTTATGGCTCAGTCTCTAGCAGCACTTGGGAAGCGCTCAAAATACTGTTTAGAGTCTAGACTGTGATCTGCATTACTAATCCAGTAAACAGATCATTGACCGGTTAAGAACGTCTCCACTTTTAGCTCCACCAAGGCCTAATTTGCTTTACTTCTCATTGTCAGTTTATTTACTGCTCTCACAACTGGATACATTTGGTCAGCATGCATTGCACTAATGCATGCTAAAGTCAGTATCTAGATGATTCGTGAGCATCTTCACTATGCTCTAAGGGCATTTTACATACAATAGTTTTTTTTTTTTTTTTGTAAGGCGGGACGAAACTTGACAGCCATAAAGAAACACTTTTAGACACAGAAAGAACATAAGGATCAAACCAGGCATCCTGGAGCTGTTTGGCAGCAACGCTAAACACCACATCGCTATTCTTGAGCTTTATTTGTGATATATTTTCTATTTTTGTTTTTTGCAACCACAGTATAGGCAAAACGTATCAAAACTCGGTTTGGAAAGGAAAGGAAAAAAAAACATCAAAAATGCAATATGCACAAAGAGTTAGCACTGGTACAGCAATTCCAGCGATGCTTCAAAAAAGTCTCAGTGCTTCCTCTAGCTGAGAGAGACTTAATCCTGCTGTGCTGAAAGATAAAGCCTGAGAAGCTCCCCCTGACTCTCTATTTAAGTCCTCATTCTGACTCCCACCCCAGGAACATGATCCCCAGTCATTTGCCCGCACATCCCCGGAGCCTGTTCTCTCCCCATCAGCATCACCACAGTGCTGAACTCAATGGTGATCTATTTAGAGTCTGGGTGTAAGTTACAAACCAATCTCACCTTTGATTGCAGTCCAATGTCAGACCTAAAGTCCATCCAGAGATGGAAATGAGCATCTGAAATGAACCGAATGCGTTGCTTGCTACAGTAGGTGCCATAAAGGAAGAACAAATCAGGTTTTTTTTTTGGACTACAAGCTTCACTTCTCGAGAGCTACGAGTCAGCACATTAAGCAGGTTTTCCTCGGTTTAATCCACCTGCAAGCAATCTTGCCACATTTTTGCGGAAAAGAGCAGAACGCTTGACTGACACGTTCGGTCCTGGTGCGGTTTTTCACGGGATTAAAAGCAGCATGTCAATGGGACCCCCAAAAAAAAAAAAAAAAAAAAAGGTGGTTCGTGACCCAGTGAGCACTTTCTTGACAGCCAGATTACAGTGTACTGCATTTTTCCGTGGTTGTTATCTGACAGTTTACGACAAGGTAGTCAGTCCACGCATAGCTGAAATGTTTTCACCTGGGCGAACAACGCAATCTGATACCGTTCTTAAAATTCACTTCCCTTCTCCATCCATCAAGTGCTTATTGCTTAACAATAACCAAGCTAAAAGTTCAAGTTATAAATATTTATTGATGAAAATGCTCATGTTGTTGAGATGTTTAGATGATCTTTCCTCGCATTTTTTAAAAACTATTATTATTATTAGTTTAATTTTGCTTACTGGAACTGTGGAATGTACTGTATGAAGCATTAATCAAAGCTCTGAAGGGAATTTGGCAGTCAACGTAGACCAGCTAGAACTATACAAAAATGTTGTAAGGCTAACGTTACTGCTACGAGCGGGGAATAAAAAAGTATAGCTCAACCCAAAAAAAAAAGAGATAAGAAGACACCTTGGATTTGATTTGGAAAAAAAAAGATAAACGGTACATTGCATCCGTATTCCTGAAGACTCTGTCTCTGAGATGCACAAGTTCACCGGTGTCCATGTCTCCTTGCATTCGTATTGTATATCTGCTCTTCTGTTGTCTGAGGACACCCTAACATACAGACACACACCACACACACACTATCCCAAGGCTGGAGGCATCCTAGATTGTATACAAGAGGCAAGGGTGTATGAGAACGGAACCTCGGAGGGGTGTGTGTCTGCGGGTCCCCTTTGAATAGCCAGGCAGCACTCAATATCAAGTTTGTTTGTTGCATCCCTCCTTGTCTGTAGAGTATGCAAATTGGCCGTGTGTGTGTGTTTTTGAAGCGGTGGGGAAAGGACGGGGGGGTCTGTGGGAAAGTGAGGGAGCTAATCCTGAGAGTTTCATCAGGGTGGAGAAGACCATTCAGTCACTTACCCCCTCCCTCACCCCCCACCACTACAACTCACCACACGCCACTTCGCAAGACAAGGACGTGGTGTTTTCTCTTTGTGTCGAAGTCACCCCCCCTCCTGCGTACACACACAAACACTTTAATGCTGAACACCTGTTTCTCCACACACACACACACATATACACACACATACACACACCAGTGATGCGCAGACATCCCACGCTCCCGTCTACTGGGGGCCACACAAAGAGCTTTATTATGGATGTAGTACAAAACGTTGGACACACTATATCATTGAGCATGACCGTATATTCTTACATTTTTTGCCTTTAAATTCGAACAAATGAAACCGTCACTTCATGACCACTTGGAAGATGTAATAAATCTGGGAATCGGTTCCAACAGCTATGTGTGTATGTCTCTCTCCTCTCCAGCCTGCTTTTTTTTCCCTTTCTGATTTCTCCAAGGGCAGGCAGCTCTGTGTAGCGACTCATGTTTCACAAGCAGACCCCGCTTCCAGCATTCCCTATTTAAAACAAAAGCAAACACACTCAACACACACACACATACATACACACAACACACATCTCATCCTCTCTTGCTGCCCTGCAAAACATAATCGGCCCAAACAGCAGTTAACTTCATCAAATCGCCAAGAATGGGCCTTGATAGAAAACAAAACATCCTTGAGTAAGTATGCAGGATGCATTAAGAGCCAAAACCCTGTTTTTTTTTTATTGAAGACAGATGTTTATTTAACTAGGCATTTTTGTTCATAAATGGCATAATGATAACCATTATGTATTTGAGATAATTTTATATCAGTGTAGCACCATATTGTTCGCTTTTATAGCCAAGGAAAGTGTTCACAGCCAGGTGCTGATTTCAGCCTAATTACGAGGGTTCAGGAGAACTTCGGCTTTCATGTTAATCCAACATGGCACTCATTGAGGCCCGAATCTCATTCTCAGCCCTGAGCATGCTGGATTATAAAGGCATGTCCTGTGGCACCAAGTACAGCCTGCAGTGCTGATGGCTTCTCTCTCTCTCTCACACACACACACACACACACCTCACACACACTCTTTACTATTCTTCCAAGGCTCTTCCACTGATAGAATTTTTAATGCATGTAATTTATGCACTACACAAAACGTCAAACTAACTCTAACTAAAACCTTAACATTAATAAAAACAAGATGTTCATTTCTATACAAGATATACTGTTTCCTTGTATACACACTTGTCCTCATAGGGATCATCAAAATGTCTCCATAAGGCCAAACCTGTCAGATTTTCATGTCCTTTCAAGAAGAGACTTACTACTTATACTTGGTCTTGTGATCCTTCCCACTTATTCAATAACAATTTGCTAAACAAAGCGTATACTGATGATAGAAAAAAAAAACATTTTTGATCAAGCACCAATATGAAATTCTGTCTTTTCCCGCATGAGCTGCGTACCCCGTGCGTCCGTTGTGCCTCGTTAACTATCTGCAATGCTTTGTATGCAACCTTTTCCCAACATTTAAAAGGCCGTGTCAGGCACATTGCAGCCATGATTGATGTTTTAGTTACTTAAAGCAAGTTATCTTTGGGGCGGTCAGTACGCAAAATTACACAAATGAACGCCAGCCGTAAAATTTCTCCTGTTGTCAGCACAATAGATTCCCTTACATCGAAATTGTGATTGTTATTTATTGAAAATCAAGCATCACAGACACACAAAAAAAGAAGAAGAAACAATCGGTTTTGTAGCATAGCTCGTTTTATTGTTTAAACAGTTTTGCATAGGAAATATATCCACTTCCAGTAATTGACTGCAGTAAAAACAGCTGCTAGCAGTATAGGCTGGATATAACAGTAACAATCACAAAAAAAGTCAAGCATTATTTACACTCATTTTTAATCTTGTGGCAATTTTATTCCCTACATCAAATGCAGCTAGCTTAAAGGCAATGCCTAACTGTTTAGCTGTGAAAACTGCAACGAAAAAAAAAATTAAACCAAATCAAGAAAGAAAAACAAGACCTTCACTGTACAGTCTCTTGAAGGATACCTGCATTTCTCGAATGGTGAATAAAACAAGTCTGTAAAGTCTTCTATGATGTACATTCAGGAATATACACTGCCTTTTGCATACATCTGCGGTGTTACTACATTCACTAAAGGCTGATACAACCTTCAAACATTTGTTAGTGTAGTTGATGTTCATGTTAAAAATGCATGGCTCAAATAAATGCTTTTTGAAAAGGGTGTAAAAGTGCCACAAGACCTGAAAGAAATCAACCCTGCTGTGGAGCTGGCAAGCATCTTTTTTTTTTTTTTTTTGTTCTTTTTTTTTTTTTTTCATCTACTGTAGTTCTAAGTGTAGCATTGAACAATCTAAAGAAACACACTGCCCAACTATTTATTTAATCTCATCAAAGAAATATCGAGAGACCAGGGCACTCCATTCAATAGGACTAAAATATTCAAAAATGAACAGAGCACAAAAACACTTAAAAAGAGGACACGTCACATAAAACCTGGGGGGAAAATAAAACATATTGTAAGATTAAAAATACAGGAAGAAGCAACCCACACATTCTGTTTTGACTGCTTTTTTTCTTCTACATTTCTATTTTTTTCCCCAAAGAAATTCAATCAGCGTTGTTTTGTTTTTCGTTTTTATGTACAATGTGAAGTCCACTGAGACTGTGAGCTGGAACAGGCACTGCTTAACATATATATACTGTATATATATTTTTTTGTCTTTTTTTTTTTGGTAAACATCTCAAAATATGCTGGTTTTTAATATGTTCCTGTTTATGTCTACCTGATGTTCATTCATGCCATTGGAAATGCCCTTGGAAAACAGAACTGAAGAAATGAACTGAAAGATTCTCCTGTGGTCAATCCATATTCAGGTGAACTAAATAAAGATATTGCGTGAGTGCCACTAGCGTCTCCTTGCATAAGGAAAATACTTGTGGCCTTCTCGGTGTCCATGAGCATGGCTTTCATAACTAACTCTACATGTAATACTTAACTTTAACCAGGCCATCGTCTCATATCATGTAATACATGTAATGCTATGAAAATCTAATTTCTTGACAACAAACTGAACGAAAAGAAATAATAATAATATTAATAATAATCAGCCCTTTGAAAAGGAATGAACGACAAATCTAAAAATCATTACTGAGACACAAAAAAAAGTAGAAATTGACCAAAAAAATCCTCTCAGAAGCCTCATAACACTGTGTGCTGTGGTGAGCGACACTGTGACACGATCACAAGAAATAAACAGATGAAAGTATTCAGGCCCGAAATCTGATGGTACACGCAAACCAAACAACAACGTGCCAATGAGAGGGCTAGTGGGAACTGCGGAAAGTGCAAATGCTCAGCTGTTTGCCAAACTCTCCTCTGTGCCAACGTCATAAACAGATACCTGTGGGGCTGCGCGAAGGCTCTCGGGAGATGGAGTCCTCCCAGTACTGACCTTATCCTTACTACATGATGAAGGTGATGAATATTACTCAACATGGCTATCACAGCCCACAGTGAACGCGTAAATACTGTGAAATGAACATGCTTCGATTTCAGCTTCAGCTCGATGTGCGGTAGAAAAGTTCCAAGGTCTCGTCAGAAACCAGATGAGCCACTGTTTTGTGGCTAAATTAACTCTCTTTTGCCGGAGACAGCAGAATAACATGTCGCTTATAACATTACCCTAGGAATCACTGACGACAGGATCGAATCACGTGCCTTTTCAAAAAGGAAGAATATTTTCCCCCTCTGCCCGAATCAGCAGAACTTATTCCCATTTCTGCAAATCGCAAAATCAAGTCACACAGCCAAGGTCGACGCTAACAGAAACAACACAACAGGTTAATCTACATGAAGCACAACAAATGACCTTCATCATTTACTTTTTAACATTTACACACTGACGTAGGAATTTACCTCCACAACAAAGTACAACGAATTCAAATGAAAATCTGATTTGTATGGGCAGCTGGAGTTTCACCCCGAGTCCAGATTCAAAACAGGTTGTTTTTTTTTAACATAAAAAAAAAATCATATTAAGCAAATTCCTTAAATTTATAAATTTTGCTTTTTTTTTTTTTTTTTTTTTACAAATAAGGAAAAAAAAAACAAAAAAAAATACAGTGTACAAACTTTTGTCTACAAGGCAGGCATTTGAACAGAGAAACCCTCATTTTTCCTTATTGTGTGGAGTCAGAGTTAGCCAGATACATACTCTGGCACACTCACATCAACACTAACCACCCAAGCTAGCAGAGCAAAATTTACCCACTAGAAGACTAACAGACTATTGCTATGACTAAAATGCTGATAACGAACTTGAATCAGGGGCCTTATTCTTAATTCTTCTAACAAAAAAAACCCAAAAGCGATACGTCACCCTTCGCGACATGAACTTCAAAATGAAATTCATCTTTTCCTATTTTTATGACACACATTCACATCACAAACTCTAGGTCTCACATTAACCAAAGGAAAAACCAAGCAAACAAACAAAAACATTTTTTTACGTTACTTTTACATATCAACTTTAAAAGTCCTAAAAAGTTCATTTTTAAAATGATGTGGCCTATTTTGTTTTACAATTACACCCAAAAGGGGCAAGTAAATTCATTTCATGTTTAAAAAGCTTGCCTTTTTTCAAGCAAGAGTAAAGGGAAAACAAAATTTACAGTGTACAAACTTTTGTCCAGAAGGCAGGCAGTTGAATAAAAACAGAGGCTCATTTGCTCGTCCCATGTAGTGTCTTACAAGGTCTGCCACACGCCCGCACCGACGAGCATGTCTTCACAGAGCTGCCAGAGCAGATTCTATCCCATAAGGACTACCAGAGACTAATCCCATCATTATGGCCAATGCAGTCACCCGTACCTACAGCCATGTTCACAAACACCACAACGATCCTCTGACCCTGACACTACCATCAGTCTGCGGGAAATGCACTTCAGTGGCACGGCTAATGGCCAAAAAGGCTGCAAAGCACTTCAACGTTCTCAAATCCAATAACAATAAGGAAAAAAATATATAATAATCTTAACAGGGACAGCAGTGCACATAAAATGGGGTGCTTCTTTTCGGCAAATTTTTCTTTAACAATAAGAAAAAGCATATTTGTGAAGGAGGAAAGATTGAGATTGACTTGAGTTTTTCCATCTAGCCTTTTTTATTTATATTTTATTTTTAAAAAAGTTTTTGAGGACATGGATAAACAAGAGCGACAGGTCTGATGTAGAAGAAACCAGTAATTAAATGGACCAGATATAAACAGCAGAAATGTTGAAAGATATGTTGAATGTCTTTGCACAATACAGCACAAAGATGAAATCCAATCACTGATATCGATATGATGCTCTGTGATAAATCATGCCTGAGTTACTGTTGTACTGTTTTTATGAAATCGTTCATTTTAAAGGGCACTGGAGGTGGATGATTGCCTACATGCTGTATAAGTGCTCAGCGTTTAAACCGCAGGAAAAAAAGAAAGACTGCATAAGGCCCTTCCTCTGAAGTCCGAAATTTACCACAAGTAGAATATGCGACAGATCAGGAGCTCGAATGTCGTCTCCGAACCTGACTAATATCCTGATAAGGCTAAACCTGCAATGATCTCCAAGATAAGAAACAATAAAAGGATAGAATTTCTTTTTTCTGATTGTAAGTAGTTTAAACACGCAACTATAGCGTGGTGATTGTAATGCATTTCATAGCAAGTCACTTTTTTTCCCCTATAAAAATTTAAGGCATTTACTTTTGTACTTGCATATCATTACTGATAATATGCACATCGGATGCTGAAGATTCGTCTTCACAGCTTTCATGATACAGTACCGACAGTTAAATGTGTTTGAAAAAGATGCTGTGTGTGGACAGAGCGAATTCACAGGCGATATGCAGAGTGTTGGATAACATCCATAGTCCTCGTTGTATCAATAATCTGAGCTGAAGATGAATTGGATTCCGCTCAGCGGTGTATACTGTAATGCTGTACGCAGAAACGTAGAATTCGCTTTAGCGCTAATTCTTAACTTTCCATGCTGATTGTCAGTCTCAAGTCAAGCTTTTCCTCTGAAAATGAGCCATTTTTGTTCCAGGAGTCATGCTAGCACCCCAGTGTAAAGTAAAAAAAAAAAGTTGGTTAGTCACAGTAGGCAGACCAGTGACTTTGCAGCCATGTTAGACCAAACGAAGCATGCTACAAATCTTAGGAGGGAAAAAAAAAAAAAAAAAAAAAAACTCACATAGAGAAAACAAAACTAAACTGTCCTTGCATGCGTCTCTCCATCTTTCAGTACACTCAAGGAAAGAAAAATTCAAATAAAAATCAGACCTTGTCACACACTGCATAGAAAGCAGTTCCCACTTTGGTCAAAAAAAAAAAAAAAAAAAAGGAAAATTACAACATCAACAGCAACATTAACATTGACAACATCAACAAAATAAATGTATACACTATTTGTATCTCCGTACTAGCTTCTAATCGACATAACTAAAAGCACTACCTACATAGGCAAAACGTGGTATTGCATAATTCTTATAATTCTCGACCCCTCCCTCCCCTCGATAATGACTGGAAGATGAAAAAACAAAAAACAAAAAAAAAAACACCAAAATACTGAAAAATAATGCTGTTTGATTATAAACTTTAGAACAGCAACTATACACAGCCTTGATATGCACTGTAAATGTGAGATAAAGTAGTAAATGAAGCTAAAAATCAACAATGACAATTTCATCCAGAGTACAAAATATTTCTTATCATAAAAATGTTATTTCTTTTTTTTTTTTTCTAAAACGGTAATAAATGCAGCAAAAACAAGTGTAGTGATGATTTCTATATTCAAAGGCAAGGCACGTAATGTGGACTATATATATCCGTGCAAATTAAGATTATTGGAAAGATTAGTTATATAAATATATCTGATTGGAGAGGCGATGGCATTGGGACTGCCGTGAACAATCGGAGATTAAATGGACTACAACTTTCAAGATTCATCAAAATGGGCGTAAAAGAAGCACCATGAGACCTAGCCTCACCCTGCAGGTTAGTGTTTAACTGAGTGCAGATTTAACACATAACAAACACGCACACGCACACACACACACACACACACACATTCGTGCATACACATTTACTCTTAAATTACTTCACCAGCCTGCGTTTCTTGTGTTTCTTGTAATATCACAATGTAAACAGTAGCTTTATAAGCTAATGGCCCAAATGAAAATGCACACTAGATAGGTAGGGATTATACTTAAAAAAAAAAAAAAAGGGAAAAAAAAGCAATTTTATACACGCTGTGTGTTTGTGTCTTTTCACCTTTTTAAGTTTCTGTAGGTCATTTTACAGAATAAATAAAAGAAAAAAACTACCCGAGTGCTTGGGTACGGCTCAAGATAAGTGCTGTTTTGTTCGTGTTCAGTTCTGCTCAGGTAAACGATTACTGTCAATCATACTTCCCCACTCTCACCTTGCCACCATGTTCATATTAGAGGATGCAATTATTTTTTTTCTTATTTAAAAGTGAACTTAAAACAGTTACTCCCCCTTCCTTTAGAGTCCTAGGGCAGACAGACTATGATAGCTTCCCTTCAGAAAAAAAATCACTTGAATTGCACTTGCCTCATATGAGATATTTCCTTTTTTTCTATTATCGCAAATCCTTTGTAAAGGATACATCAAGAAGATTCACTGGGGTTTGTTTTCTAAACTAGTAATACAGGTCAGTTTTTTTTTTTTTTCACTATAAAAATTCAGAGTTCTTAACTCTTAAGAGTAGAATATTAACCTTTAGCTCTAAAGGAAATACAAATCCAAAATTGACAAGATTACAGATACCAAAAGGTGCCTTTTCATCATGGAAAAAAAAAAAAATTTAGAAGGCAAACAAACAAACAAACAAGTAAAAATCTGAATTGCTGAATTTTGTTCCTATAGACATGTAATGATGTGGGTTGAGCCTTCTTGGATAAGTCAGAATTAGAGCCTGCATTTCAAACGAAAAAAAAAAAAAAAAAAAAATGAAAGTCCAGCCAGCCAGCCCTTGTGTGCCTCTTCTTCTACACCTGCTCAAAAACCAAACCTAGTAATTGTGACATAAGAATGAAAAAAAAAAAAGCACTACAAGAGACTAGCATGTCATGCAAAACATTAAGGCATCTAATTAGTTTTTTTTTTAATGGAAAATATCACAGTATGTCAGTTGAGGGGCCTTCTTACACAACGACTGACTGGCATGGAGAGGCTCGTGCCAGCTTTGACCCACTCTCCTGTTCTAGGGCAAAGTCCTTCAGTGGGAGGGACAAAAGTCAGTGGAGATTGTGTAAGTGCTGCTTGCTGGTTTGTCCACGGACCTGTCACTCCAGAGTCAAGGCTCGCCTCCCCTGTTTACACCCCTCAGTTACTTGTCTCTGCCTGAAGAAGGGGCTCACCAATGATGTTTATGCTGTAATTCTGGACATTTGTTGGCAGAATCTGAGTCCCGTTCGACACTTGGAATGGAATTAAGCTCGCCCAGGTACCAGGACTGTGGACACACAGGAGAGAGAGAGAGAGAGAAAAGAGAAGGGGGGAGAGAGAGGAAAACAAACATAAAGCAGACATATCAGATAATAGACTTGCCTAAAAAACAAAATAATAATAATAATAATTCCAAAAATTATTTTAGAAAACAGAAAAAAACAGAGCCAAGAATATTTTCTTAGATTTTGCATTTTGCCTGAAAGACCTTGAAACCTCGCAATCAGCAAAGCTGATATTTGTTTAAAAATATTATTTTCTTAAATTAAATAAAGCTAGTTATATGCTGCATGCTATATTCTTTACATATCCTTTATGTACTACATATAATTAAATACTTCATAAATTTAAATGCCTGATTAGCAAATAAATAAATAAAAAGTTTTTTTTTTTAAATACATTGAGAATGCGTCACCAGGTTTCACAAAGGACAATATGAAACGATTTTAAATCGGGTCTGTGATATGTATCAATGTCTATTAGCAGTACAGGTCTCAATTATTTCCCACAGTCTGAAGGGCTTCATCCCTCCTTCAGCACTGACAGCACAGGAAACTCCGAGGAACAAAGGCGCCTCAGTAAGTGGATATTGCAAAAGAGGAGTCCCACAGAGAGCTGACACCCTCCCTCTGATCAATAGGGTTAAGTCAGAGGCTGATTGTGTACCGCACTTTCCCATCCGCATTCAGCACATGCTAGCCGCACAACAACACAAGACTGTTAATTGCGAGCCACGGCGCAGGCCTTGAATGCGAGAGACGCCGCGATGCACAAACAGCATGTTGTTCCCTGGAGGGAGGACAGCGGGGGTCTGAATGGTATGTACATGTGTCGAATAATTAGCCAGGCCAGAAACCAGTCCACCCTCCTCCTTTCCCGTCTCCTTCTTAAATACCTGTCTCACACAATCGCTGCTTTCTGTTTGCAGATTACAGAGCGTGCTCCTGCTCTTTCAACACCACCCGGCACACACAACCACCGCTTTGTTATTTTCTCCCTTTTACTTTTTCCCCCCCTAGCAAAAAAAAAAAAGAAAAAAGAAAAAGAAAGGGAGGACAGGGCAGGCCGGGGGTGGGCGAGGGCGTACTGGGGTGTTTGACGGAAGGCAACAGTAAAGAGAAGAAAGTGAGCGACTTTTCCCTAGGATCTCCGGCTGCAGGTGCATAGCTTCAGTGGATCAGCTTTAGTTGTGAGGAGGGGGGAGCAATAAGGGGGGTTTTAGGGGGTTTTCTTTGGCAGTTTGTTTGTTTTTCCAAAGGGGACACGAGGGCTCAGGCTGATGCCTGGGGAAGACAACAGGGTCTTGGCGGACCTAGAACACTGACTTTATTTTTCCCATGGCTGCCTGCAGTGATACGGCTGACTGTGGCCATGAATGTGGCTAATGACTTAGTCTGCATTTTATACAAATCCCCTGCAGCTTGAGGCCTAGACGTCACTTAAAACAATGGAGGCAAAGTTCATGATTCAATGGCCAGAAACATGTTCAGAATTTACAAAGCATGGGGTATGAAGGAAGAAAAAGAAAAAGGAAGGAAACGCGATGCTACACAAGTAAACAAACATTTTTTTTTTATTTCCTCCATAGCTTCTTTCTCCTGCTTCTGCCATCCCCCTCCCTTTCCTTCTCTTCTTTCTGGTCTGCTAAAAATCATCTGACAGGAAACGAGAGATTAAGTTTTTCCTACCTTGCTGAACAAAGAGAGCACAGAGGAGGGAAACACTCAGCAGCGATTTTGGCTTTGTATTTTTCTTTTTCTTTTACTTAAGATATCTTTTTATCCCTTTCTTTTTTAAGTTCCGCTCTCCCTTTGTAACATACTACTCACTCTATAGGAACAGAGGAGACCTCAGCAGCAGGGGATTACTTTGTAAGCTCGGTGCACATGGTCCTCAACCCTTCTGTCCTCCCATGACTCCTTGCTCCAACCCCAGTCTCAGCTTTTGCAGACTGCCCGGCCGTAGCTCATGGGGTGCCACCCCCTTATTTAACAATTTCAACTTCAGCCTGGCATTACCTAATGTCTGGTTTCCCTTGGATACCAGATGGCTTAATACATGACAGCTCCCCGTCCACAGGAACCCGAGGAGGGGGGAAGAGGGGAACAAACAATTTTCCCCTCATGCGTGATTGACCTGATCAGATTCTACACAGTGGAATCACACTCCATGCTCATGGCTTGCCCATCCACAGATTTTTGTCCCACCAAAATCCTCCTGCCTGTGGTGGTTGACATACTGTAGAGCATGCTTCGCTTAGGGATGAGACCCTAAATAGATTATCTAATGGCATCTTAATGGATAGCTGACCCTATTTCCTACAGGATGGCAATGCTCAAGGCAGGATC
Source organism: Clarias gariepinus (assembly GCF_024256425.1). Classification (NCBI taxonomy): domain Eukaryota; kingdom Metazoa; phylum Chordata; class Actinopteri; order Siluriformes; family Clariidae; genus Clarias; species Clarias gariepinus. Next base: position 34,835,092 of record NC_071100.1, read on the forward strand.
CAATTCAATTTGCCTTGAACCATGGAGCACCATGCATGACGCTGCACCAATGCAGCCCCATCCACATGTGAGCCACATATTACAATTACATATATTACCTGTCAAATATGTGGAGATGTATCATTTTTCTAAATATTAGCAATAAATTTCCTTTTTTTTTTTTCTTTCAATTAAGCACGGTTAAGAAAATCTCATGTAACATGTTTTATGTATTTGTAACTCTGAAAAAAAAATCACATTACAGTACATGCTCAGAAAAAAACTCGCTTAGCAGATGTAACCGATGCGCACACGTTCTTCAAATAAGGAATTACTTCAAATATTCCCACAGATGCTCGTGTGCCTCTTGGAGGACTTTCATGTGGTTTGTGGAGCTGTTTGGACATGTGTCTCTCTCTATCAATTTGTTTTATTCAACTCCTTCCAGAGCATCTTGATTGGGTTGGAATCAACTGAATGGAGAGACCTTTCTGTTATAGACAGCTCTGCTTTCTTCCTTTCATTTATCACTTAATCAGCATTAAGGTGTGGATTTTTTGAAAACATTGTACAGTGAGTGTCGACTACAGCTAACCACACTATCCAAAATCTTTCTATTAATACAAACTGGATATATAAAATCATTTGACATTTCCTCTGTCATGGAAATCCTTGGTCACAACCTATCCAACTGCAAAACTGGCCACGATTATGTTCTATATCTGAAACTAAGCAGGGAAGTGTCTTAATATAAAGTTATAAAATAAATGAGAAAATCTACAGAAAAAGGCTCTGCAACCTCACTGACTACAGAGGAAGTCTAAGCGTGATGCTTCTCTACCTGACTGCAGAATAAGTGCCAACAGGAAGTGCTGAGCAAGGCTTTGTCCAGCCACGCCACAGGAAGGGATTGAGAGGAAGAGAGAAAGAAAAGAGAGAGAGAGAGAGAGAGAGACTCTAAAAAAACAAAAAAGCGAAAGACAGAGAGGCTGAGGAATGTAAATTTTCTAAAGAAACAGCCAGACAGATATATATACTCAGAGAGAAAGAGGTTGGTTTGTCATTTTCAAGGGCAAAATCCAGCTTTCTACATTTACAGTAAGGCCCAGAATTTATAAACCTACCCTGTATGGTAGGTCCTGCTCATTACAATCTCTCCTCTTGTCTGTTTCTATAGACCTACAGAGGATAGAAATTATTTCTCGGTCTTTTAAGCATATAAATCGTAATTCAAAGTAACAATTTTATCTGTGAGACTGAAAACAACTTGTGATGTCAAATGATATATATGAATATGGTATAATGAGATGGAAATTAAAAAGACAGAAAAAAAATAAATTAAAGACCAATTTACAAAAGTTTAAAGACATTTCTTAATATCTGTCCATTACAGATATTAAGAAAACACTGATTTGATATTTAATATGTGGTTTTATAGATTCAAAACAGGATGTCTCTGAGAATCCTATAAATCATTGGCACTTTTATTACTGTTTGCATTACAATTATTATGGTGCATTATTCATGTTTTCTGTCATTAGTTTTAGCAGCGGAGACTGATTTCAGAATTGCCACAAAAAAAAAATTGGAGGCCGATTATATGCACATGTCCATGCAGACACATTTTAATATCTTAAAAACTGATACGAAATATTATAAAATGCTAATCATGTTAAGCTAATTTCAGAAATTTCACATGCTGTCCATCTAATACCAACACACTCCAGTTTTCTACTAGCGAACTAAGAATTTGGTATCTAAAAGCTTACCTGAGGAAAAACAATTATGAAGAATATAGGAAGACAATATCCTATATTGCATAGTCAGTGCCATGTTTACTTGTAAGTCTATTATTATTATACGCATTGTACTGTGTGATGAGCAGATCGAATCATATAACTGCATGTCATAAAGCAAAAGAGGAGTAAGAAATACGATCCTGGTTTCTCCTGCTGTTTCAAGGCATATGAGTGACATAGGAATTTTACTAAAAGCTACTTTTTATTTGCTTTTTCAGAGCCTGCTTCCATGGGGAAAAAATCGATCGAAAGACTTGAGGTTGAAAAGAAGGCACAGACAAGAAAAAAAAACCTGTTACATATTCTAACACACAATCTTCAAAGGCTCCTCTGATGCGTTTGGCACATTCTCGTATGTTAAATTGGGCAAACATTCATATGGATGTAATCCGAAGTTCCAGAAAAGGTGTAAAGACTCAAGTCATGTCTGACATCCACTTCCTGGAATTAAAAACGGACTCTGTTTCACACCAAGTTGCTGAGTCATGCTGCCTTCTTTCCCCATTCTCATTCTCCCTCAATAAAAGCTACAAAAAAGGTGAATGTCGACAGCACTGTTAAATATTTATCAAAGTTTTAAAGTCTTATCGATCCTGCTCTACATGTAATAGCCTATTATCTTATACACTCGGTAACCACTTTAATAGGAACACCTGTACCACTCCTTATTCACATACTTATTCACAAATCAAACACAAGGCAGCAGCTCAAGAGCTTTGTGTAATGTTCACATCAAACATTTCGAATGAGGGAAAAGTGGCTTGACTATAGCAAGGCTGCTGGTTCCAGGCAGGCTGGATTGAGTGTTTCAGAAACTGATGAGATTTTCACACACATCTAGCAGTTCTCTGTGTGGAACCGCCTTATTGATGAGTGAGAGGTCAAAGTAAAATGACCAGTTTCGTTCAAACAAAAAAAGGAAGGTTTTGGTCATTTTTATAGTCCTTATATTTATGGTGAGCAGAAAAGATCTTACACTGCACAACGTATTGATCTTTGGGCCGGAGGACCATGTGGAGTTGCCAAAAACAGGATCTGAAGCTACAGTTTACTGAAACTCCACAGTTGACTACTAAAATATCTTCAGCTATTCAGTTTCAGCCAGTGTGTGCATGCTGTAGCCACAGATTACCACATTTCCCCCATTCTGACGTCTGATGTAAGTAGTTATCAGACCAGTATCTGCATGATTTTAAGCATTACACTGCCATCCCATAAAAATTTTACCATAGAATACAGTAGGTACCATGGTAGTCCGATGATATCTGTACCAAAGTACTGTATATAGTATGATGGTATCTTTCACAGTTCAATGGTACTCACTTGCAGCTATAGTGCATGTACTGTACCACACTATGGTATATAGTTCTTCTCTTCCATGGTACATAGTTTGGTACATGGTTCTATCATGTATTATAATCCGGTACTATGGAAAATATACCAAGATACTGGATCAAAAAATATGTTATTCATAATTATGTGGTAATATTTATACCTCTGTAGTGCTGTTGTACTTGTTATGGTACCACAGTGGCTACCAAAGTTCAGCAAGTATTTATGTATCATAACAGGAGTAACATATGTAAGATGGTACAGCATGTACAAACATACCATATTATATAGCTGTTAGCCACTGTGGAACTCAATAACTTTACCAAAGTACAGGCATACACACCATAGTACTCCCATGGAACCCAGTGCCACAGTACTGTACCTGGTATTCTATAATGCCCAATGGTACAAGCCATTATAATCTTTTATACTTAGTGCCATGGTGATACTATTGTGTATTATGGTGTGTACTATAGGTTACCATGGTGCCATAGTAAAATGTCTTATGGGATATACATATAGCTGAATAAATAACCACATCAAGGAGCAGATCTCAGATGTTTCTAATAAAGTGCATTCTAATTTATTTTTTTTTAACTGTGAAATTTATTGAAGATATTCTGTTCAGTGGAAACTGTTTATTACTGAATGCAGCCTTGAAAAAAAAAATAACAAGGTGAAGTTTAAAAAGTATGTATTTGCAAAAATGATGCATGGTTGCGATAAAGGCAACAAAAAAAAACAAGAAAACAAGAACACAGGAGAAACTTGATGGAGAGGTGGGTTGAAAATAAAGGAAACGTTTACCTTTGCCAAGAAATCCCCAAAGCCTCCTCTGAGCCATAAGACCTGATGTTTTGATTCACGGGCCAGTCACAAATCCTCAGCTGTCAATCAAACACCTCTCAGTCAGACAACGGGGCCAGCACAACGGTACTAACACACACACATGTAGCATGCAACAAGGCCAGGAGCAGACTGTGCCAAAACTACAGACACATGATTAACTTGCTCTTTTTTATGTTGTATTATAATATATTATTTGGTCTTCTAACAACTGATTGTATGTCTAAACTATAATATTTAAATTACAAGTTCCTGGACCAAAGGTTAGAATGAAATTAGCCTAATTTCCTATTTCAGCTAGTTTGAATCAAACATTTTATTTAAAAATTGGAAAAATGGTGCCTGAAAAAATGTAAAATGTACAAACAGCAAATGTTATATGTAGCATGCAACATTAATGGGGTAACCATTAACTTTCCTGGAAGCAAAAGAAGAGGTTAGTTTACAAAACTAAGGACTGGGTTACATGGATATCATTCATCTGTGCCAAAATGCTCCTGTATGGGAACAGGGACGTGCATTCCATCTGGCGCATGCACCTCGTCATGTAAGCTGCTGTTAGACATGTTCAAGCAGATGGGTTGACTGAAGTATGGCCATGCTGTGTGCTGTCAAATATGTTCTATGTATATTTTTGCCTTTTTGTGCTGACCTGTAATAGTCAGCATGTGCATAGAGGAGAAGAGAGCATACAAAAACGCGTTTCTACAGACACTCGTACACACATGGACTGACAATGTATGAATGAGACTGCAACCGGGACAAATGTAAAGTCTATCTAACAAACAAAAATATACAGGACTCTATATATATATAAATATAATTAAAAAAAAAAAAGGTAGAACTTGTCACTTCATCAGTCTCTCCATTTCCCTAATGCCTGGTGAAATATATTGCCATCCTTTTCCGCCCACCTGCGATGCTGTCGGTTATCAGATGCACAGGCTCTTTACGAGCCTTAATCAGGTCCGTTCAATCCTTGAATATTCAGTGGCACTTATTCTCAGTCAATAACGCTAGCCATTTCTGGAACAGTGCCTGCCCCATTCCCAACATAAATCCATTTCCACTGCAATGAATCTAGGAAGGCAAATAATTGATTTTCTATATTTACTCCACAGATGCTTTAGCGCTGACCCAAAGAGGCTTGGCTGGATAAAATATCCATTTTCCAGAGTGAAAGCCACATGAATTAGCAGATTGAGCACAAGCATTAACGCTGAACAGGAAATTATTGGAAATTTCACTGCTCGTACAGAAGCCCGGTCTTGGCAGGTGCCAGTTTGAATGATAAATATGATTTCCACTGAAAAGCTTGTGGAGAAAAGATATGATGTAGAAGAAATTCTGGAAAGAAAAAAAAACGTTTCCAGAGAAAAGAGTTTCGAGCTTAGAATGGATACAATAGGGACGTTAATTTGCACTGAAACTGAACTGTCTTACATGTACGCAGTTGAGCTTGTAATACAACGTACTGTATGATGGGATATAGGAAAGGTTTTTTTTTTTTTTTTTTGCAGAACTCGAGTGACTCAGTTTCACACTGTTAGTGTGCGGATATCCACCTCCATCAGTACAGCTGCCAAATTTACTTCCCCACACAAGTATGTGTGTGTGCATGTATGTGTGTATGTGTATGTGTGTGTGTGCTAAAGCCAGAAAACAATGGCTTTTTGGGCGAAGTCGAGGTCAGCTATCAGACAGTTACAGTGGCAGGCATTCCTTCGTCCTGTTTTGGTAAACCCCCCCCACCCCCACCACACACACATTAAAAAAAACACCATCATAATATGTGCTGAAAAGGAACCACAAGTGCAGTAATTAGTGTGAATGCATAAACTCAAGTTCAAGGATGTTTGTCCTGGAAAGGAGTTCACATCAGGACTTTTCGTTAGGATTTTAAACTGCACCTCAACAACTAAACATAAACATGGAGAAAAAGACCAAGGCGACTGTACCTCTCCTCACTAACCTCCTAAAACTTACTTTTTAGCAATATAAGATCTATACTGATCTGTACAAGTTTCCATTGGACACCTGAAACAACAAAACCCGTTTTTTTTTATCCCAAGGCTTATTATTACAAAATTTAATTATATGCCTGCAAAGGTACTCATGCTGAACTGACACCGAAGCTTATCTTACTCACAGAGGTGCAGCTTGATCAAATATCACCTGATATGTCAGTGTCAAGTAAATAACAACAGCGCGGCCCAAACATGCAGACTCGGGTCATCAATTAGGAGCTGGTAAGATTCTCGGGAATGCTTCTGGAGTTGTAGGTGCCATCTGTCCATAGCGGCGCCAGATCATAGAGGTACATCTCAGCCAAGTTAGCGCTAATGAACAGCTGTGTGTGGGGACTGGATAAGCGTGCTAACATTAGATAAAACCAAACAATTTTGATCAGCGATCAGTCCCAGAAGTGAGACTACGGCTTTCTCTTGGGATCGGAAAGAGAGCAGGAGCAGCTAAAAGCGAGTAAGACGCCCTAAGGGAGAACGGATAATGAAATCTTTCCCTCGCTGGTGTTTTGATGAGCACTTTACACAGGGGCTTCAGTCAGTGTGTGTGCTGCTGCTTACATATGTGAATTCACCTGTTATTTTCCCCAAGTGTACATGAGGGAGAAAATCGAGATCCAAACGGGCCTATGGAACAACAATGCCATTGTAACACGCACACTGTGACCATCTGCCTTGTATGTCTGTCAGAGTTTTTACTAAACCTATTTTGTCTGTGTGCATACAGTTAATTATCCACACAAACTCTAATCCAATTCTGGATCCTGGTTATATTTGGAGCACTACTTGATAAAACTGTGATCAATTTAAGTTTATTTATAACGTATGAAAGCTGTGCAAGGAAACATGAATTCCTCTTACAGTATCAATGCATCAGGGTCATGACCCTTGCTTTTCACTCTGGATAGATTACACAAGAAGTGTTTAAAGGTTTCTCTGAAGTCTGGACTTATCACGAGAAAGTGCCAATTAGTCCTAATAGCTGCACTCTAACCACACGCCCATTTAAAATCTGTTCTTAATCCTCTGGATCTTTGTCATATGTTAAATACGTACGGCATTTATGACCTAAACCTTATGGCATAATCATATACATACATGGACTACACCCACTGTAGTTTTGGGCTGTGAAGAATAAAAAGAGTGTTTTATATGAGATAGTTTGGCAACTTAATCTGATCATTTTTATAAAGGTGGTCACATGACAAGACCTTTTCAACCATTACCATATGTAAAATAAAAAAATATGATTAGGTCTGAGCTCTATAAAAAGCATGTATAAAAGAGATATTTAGCCATTGGTTACATGTGTAATACTTAAATAAAAATTTAACTATGACAGTTTGTATTCTACAGACGTAGTGTTTTCAGTCACTCTGTGCATTGCGTGGCAAAGACTAATCCAGAAGCGTGGGCATCTTTAAAAAATATTTTTACTGATTGAGCAAAAATAATGTAAAACGAAAAGGTTATGTTTGATGCCTGCAATCTAAAATAATAGAACGTTTTCTTTTCGTTAAACTATCATGAACCACTAGTTCTATACTAAGATCACTTGAGATTCATTAACATTGTAAGACTGCATCATAAATGTGTAATAAATGGAAAACGCCCAATCACTTTAGTTTAAGGGCATCAAATGTTGGAATAAACCTTTAATATAGCATCTACATCTACAAATAAAAACATATAATATCATATTTTGACATAAGTTATTTATAAAGCTCCTAACACTGTTTTATACTGTAAAGAAATATTTAATAATGAAAATAATCTATCTGATAAAAGCAAAACCACTCAGGACAGACTGCTGCTCCTTATTGTAACAAATATCAGCATGGCTGTGAGACACACAGGGCGTTTATTTTCTACTTGATTGTGAGTTGCTTGTGTGTATCAGTTTAAAAAGTTGCTCATTTCCAGTTACTGATGATTAGCACGTCTAACCACATGGATTTTAAAAGTGCTGAGTCATAAGGAGCTTGAATTAAATATTAAAATAATCAAAATGAAATAACTTCATGGCTACGTTGTTAAAAGCTGGAACTAATTGAACAACTCTGTTACTTAAAAAATTTTTTTTTATATAGACCTGTAGGTTGTGCCTCAGGTCTGTGCAAGGAGTAAAACCCATGTACTTGTATAGCTAAGAAAAAAATCCGGAAAGGCTAGAAAATCTTAAGTGGTAATTTAATCTGACCCTGCTACTCCTATAAGGCCTTCGTGTACACAGATTATTATTGCAAATGAGCTTTGCTCAAACAGTTGTCTCATCAGCAACAGGAAAAGCAATCGCACATACAGTATACAGTACGTGCATGTACACACTACCTATAACATGTCCATGCTCTGGTCTTTTTTTTTTTTTTAACCTGATAAAAATCTAAACATTAAGCATCCATCTGCATTCTATTTAATGGCTAATTGGGGGTTAACGAGTCAGGAGCAGACATAGAGATAGAGGGAAATAAAAGGCGCGGAAAGTGAGACATGGGAAAAAAAGATACTAAAAGCAAGTGAGAGAAAGAGAGAGAAGCAGAAAGACAAAGGACAAAGAATGGAAAGAAAGCATAAACAAGAGCACCGGCGTGAGAGATAAAGAGAAAACAGAGAGGAGCGAGCATCAGCACAGTGAGTGGGCCCTGCCGAGCGTCTGGAGTCTAGACACTCATTCTCAGGTTGCAGACAGGGCTACAGGGAGTGCCAAGCCCCACGGCATGCTGGGAAGAGCCGGCTGTACGGCTGTAAGGTGACGACTGTAATGCATACGGGTCCCGTGTTACACCACACGGCCAACAAAGGCCCGGCAAGGGAATGCAGGTGTCAATACAACTCATTCTCAACTCATCACCCTGCATAAAGGCCAGGGTATACCGGAGACGTTATTTACCCTGCTAGGTGCCTCGAAAGCCACAGGTCTGACATGGGTCAGACCGGCGCTATACAAATCACTACGCCGAAGCACATAAAAGTTCTGGCTTACATAAACACAATGAATGGCTGATATATTACCTTGTCTGTTTGTGACACTTCTCCTTATTCGGCGTATCGCCGTTGAAACGAAAGACAGCAAGTGTGTGGCTGAGGCGGTTAAACGCGTAAACATTAGCAGAACCGCCGCACATCTGCACGTACGGGATCGTCACACTAAAAAGTTGGCTTGTTCTTCCGAGCGTGCGTACATACCTCAATCCTTCATTCTCTATGGGTCTGTCTGTGTCATTTTATCTAGCCATCTATCTTCTAACCATAAAAGTGTGACCTCTGTTTCAACATTCTTTTCATCCACATGTAATTATCTATAATGGCCCGAGCTTTGGCGGAATTAAAACATGTTAACACTTAAGATAATTGCGGCGTGACAAAAGAGAAGAGAGGTTTCATGGGCTGCACCCCGGGATATGAAAAGTCTATCAATGAGCAAAACTTTCTCGGCCTTTAAAAAAAAAAAAAAGCTCAGAGCTCCGCAGTACATCTGTGGTGGGGAGCAGCACATGTCTGAGACTCCGTCCAGCTCTGCCAAACCAGAGAGCAATAAAAGCACAGGCTTGCCATTACTCTAACTCAGGAGCAAGGCAGGAGAAAACCACTAATTATTATGAAGCCGCGTGCAGATGAATTCAATTAGAGGAGGGTGGAAAACTCTAGCCTCGAACTGGGCCTTTCTCGCGGAACAGAACTGACACACACACACACACACACAGAAAAAACACTCAGATCTGTTTCTACTTTTATAACTATATTCTACCACGTTGCTCAACAACATATGAGCCAAACCAGTTCACTTTTTTTCTGAAATAATTTAAATGTGCGTAATACTAATAATATGAATGAATTCTGTGGGAGAATGCTAAACCCGAAACAATTATCTGTGACTTGTAACTTGTATATGAAGCTAGAACCCCAGCATTACCATACAGCACTCCAAATCTTTGCTAAAATTAGGATTGCTGGGAGATTTGATGCACTATAGTATGCTGTACTGGAATAAATAATAATAATATTATTATTATTATTATTATTATTATTATTAATAATAATAATAATAATAATAATACATTTGTGCAAACTAAATACATCTTTTGTGGCTACTTCAAGTAAGAATTTAACCTGATTCACAGAAAAAAAAAAACAGATCTGTTTGTGACTGACCTACACTAAGCAATATAAAATAATTTACTAGAATGTGTGTATCACTGGGTAAAGGAAATATTTATTTCAAATCCAAAAAAAAAAAAAAAGGAGTAAAGCAAGCAGATGTTCTATATTGGGGAACACAATTTTCAGAAGCACATGTGTGATGTGTGTTAGGACATTATGTGCGTTAGAATCTGATGAAATATATATTTTTTAATCTAAAATTAGGGTTCACTTAACTTAATTCAGTTAACAGGTCCTGTTAATTCAAACCTGTGTCACTTGTCAACCACAAATACCAAACAAATTATAAGTGATTATAATAATCATAATTTAAATATAATTTAAATAAATAAATATGTTAATTAATACATAATTATTATTATTATTATTATTATAATTATTATTATTATCGGCAGTTGTGTTTGCACTTAAAGGAGTGTGCACCGCACACTCAATAGCTCCAACACTTTGAGATAGACAGAAGAGGGAACGAGAGACAGGAGACATGTCGGGTTCGCGGCGCTACTTGTCTGCCTGTTCTGATACCTGTAGTGAGACTTGAACAGCTGGGTGGGGATTTGGAAAGGGCTGAGAGAAAAGCACAGGGAGAAAGGGGAAACAGAGGGAGGGTAAGGAGAGAGGGATGAGTAGCATCTCACCTGTTGCTGGTGGAGGAAAGCTGGTTCTCTAGGGCTCAGTCCTACAAAACGGTTAGCGGTAGGGGTGCCGGGGGCTGAATAACCTAAACACACACACACACAAACGCACGCACACACACACACAAGCCTATTAACTTTAAATGTACTTAAATGTGAAATTTCTGAAAACAAACCAAGATATTAGTTAGCTTGTATCTGTGTGGTGTGGTGTGTGTGTGTGTGTGTGTGTGTGTGTGTGTGTGTGTGTGTGCCCACCCTCCGAGGATGTGGTGATTGGCTTAGTGTCAGGCATGGAGAGGGAGACGGGTCTGACTGCTCCATGGTGGGGAGATGGTGTCAGCACTGGGGTGAAGTGGCCTGGAACTTTCCCCACCACCTGACCGCTGCTGTTCGGCTGTCTCACACACACACACACACACACACACAACAAATAATAATCAGAGTGGTATTTTGGAGACTTAAGTTGCACAACACAAAAAAATCTCTTTCAAAACAGTATAAAACTCTATCCATCTTCCCAAGAGAAAAAATCAACAACATAAAATTCTGTTTTGTGCAGGCTTTCTGAGCAACTATCTCAATTATTAATGTTGCAAAAAGATGGAACGAGAACAGAAACAACAGAGAATAAGAGTCAGGAGGAGACTCGACTGCTGGAGACAGACGCTATAGAATTCGCATTGCGGGGCTCTAAGTTCAAAACTCAACCGGGCCTTTATGAAAGAGAATGGGGACGGTGGGGTTCCCCCGTGTGAATAGAATGTTTAATTAGGGTGTAATATAATCTGCGTTAAAGCAAGCATAAAAACATCCTGGCCCCCGTCCACCCAATTATATTCACCATGTTATTTGCAAAGCGAGCTCCCCCCGCCGAGCGCCGGACCCCAGCAACGCCAAATATTTATGACCTTTATCGTTTCCCGCCGCTTTCTCCCTAGTAACAGCCCCCATGTGCTCTACCTCGCCCTGTCTCAGAACCGCGTCTCTACAGTCCGCGCGATGTGGATATATAACTCTGACATCACGGGGTAGAAACAAGAGGAACCCCATTACTCAAGGCAGAATTAGAAGCATCAAGTATTTCAGTTCATTTTTTTTGTTTTAAGTCTTTCTGTGTGCTGTGGTCTAATTACTGAGTTGGTTTTAGTGATATTTCTGCCCACACAAGAAGACTTGGAGAATTTTTGGATAAAGTCAAAGTAATCAGAGGAGGTTTGTGGCCATTTTTTGGCCTGGATGCCCCTGTGGCCTGAAACTGTTATGACTTTGTTTGGCCTCCAGCCAAGCAGCGAGCAAGGTGGCACACTCCTGTTCACTCGAGCCTGACCAAAACGGATGCTTTCAGCAGATTTACGATGCTAAATGAATCAAACAGCCATTTTTTATATTTTTTGCAGACTTTCCGCACCTACTCCAGTTTCAGATCCATAAAAGGGCGCTATCAAAATTAATTTACACTCAGGAGGAAAGAAGGTAACTGTCCAATCCCGACAGCGTCACACTGGAAGCCAGGGAGTATAAATTTACCTTAAGAAAATGTTTGGACAAATCGACTTTTTTAGGGGATTTTGTGAATATAATTAAGATTGACTGAGGCTGGCTGGCTCACTTGGCAGAGACAACATAAAAAAAAAAGTGGTTTCAGATGAGATTCAGTGAGAGTCTGTCAGTCAGTCATCAGAGAGGAGTCAGTGTAAGCACAACAGGCTGGCCAGAGAATCACTACGACACTGGATAAACAAACCAGCCCACCCACAAGAACAGAAAAACAAGAACTTGTTTTATACAAAGTCTCTTAACTTTAAAACTCCCAACACATCTGTGCAAAAACAAGTACATGTCTTACTTTTCTAAATACTATTTCTACCATTATTTTGACTTTTTTTACATGAACATTTTTTTACGTGGTTTAAGATGAACATCTGGACAATATATGATGTCCAAAAACGAAAATGGACGCTTCCTAATCCAGCCATGAGAATGACTTCCATGGTCTTCTTTTGTGAAGGGTATCGTTAAAGGCTCTCCAGATATATATATATAATTCAAAAATTGAATGCTGTTTTGATTTTTTTTTTCTTTCTTATTTTATTATTTTACTTAAACTCCTAAAGGCTACCGCACCTACAATAAAATATAAAAAAAAGTCAGCTGACTACCTGAGTGTCCCGAATGACTGACCAGGTTATCGCATTGATGGATCTTTCTTCCCTGAGGGCAGAGGCGTATTCCAGGACGGCAAGGTCAAGATTCATTAAGATCTAATTGAGTAGTTCTGGGAGCATGAGGAATCACTTTCACTTATGAATTGACCACAGAAGAGAAGACTTACGGAGTGGTTCGACTCTCAAGATCTTGGCCAAAAATTAATGCAACTCTGGATGGAACGTTGCACAAGGTTGTTGAAACAATGCCATGATGAAGCCGCACTGTAATCTAATCTAAAGGCCATCCAATGAAATACTTAAGAGTGTGATTGTTTTTTTTTTTTTTTCGGCGAGCAGTGTCCTTATAGTACTAACTTTAAATGGGAAGGGTTACAAAGCCGTGTGCTCTTATGCGCATTAAACCACCGAGCAGTGGTTCAAACATTTTATTGACTGGATTTTGTAGATGCCCCCTCCCCTTCTCTGTCCATATATCTCTCTTCATTTATCCCAATAAATGCTGTTACAGTAGCATTCCTGAGGTCGCTGCTCTGCCTGGCTTAGTGCTTTAGAGCGGAGTGAGAGAAGCCAACAGAGCAAACCTCTAATGATTTCAGCTAAACTGGGTCAATTACTGTACCAAAATAATGTGTCCCGTTAATCAAACTCGAGCCCGGATCAGAGAGAGCTGTAGCGATGGTGGGTGTGTTTGGGGGATACACACGATGTGAAAAACAGACACGGGATGAAAAAGCGAGTTGGAGAAAAGGCAGAAAGACACAGAACAACCTGATAAATCCCGAACAAGGTTTTGACAGTTGAATAATGACTGGCTCATTTTAAAGACTAGCTGGAAGAAATGAGCCAGCCTCAACTTGTAAGTGTATCACACACATGCTACTACATGACAGAAAGGAGTGTGTGTGTGTGAGAGAGAGACCGTATATGTGTAAGGAAAGAAGGCATTGTTCTGTACACCTACACTCATCCATGGTAATAATCAGAAGACTTTACTATAGAGGCATGTTGGCTGTGTGTGCTGGCAAGTCACGCTCACCTGGCTGCTCTGAGGGCTGGACGGATCGTAAGGCGGAACGTAGTTCTTGAGCGAGTCGGCTGGGTTGAGGTGCGGAGGGTAACGGATGGTGGGATGGGAGAAGTAGGGCGATGGAGCAGGAGGAAGGATGGCGGGAGCCGAAAACTGCAGTGGGGAGTGAGGGGGAGGACTCCTCGTGGAGATCACTGCACACACACACACACACACACACACATGGTCCAGCTTTTATTACTTACAGGTTAGTTTCACTATACTTATCTAGTTCTGTGTGAATGTGAGACTACAAAGTGATCGAGCTTGATAAAGGTTTCTTTTTATTTGGTGTTGAATATTTCAAACTGATCTAAAATTTAGATAAATCCTTTTTTGTCTAATTGTTGTGTTATTTGCTCTGATGCTCTATTCATTTATATGGAATTATACAGTATTCAGCTGTAACCACACTGCATCAGTGTACACATGAGGCAAACTGCTGTCACATTTTAACATCTGGTATTAAATGAATTAGCAGGATTCACTGTTATTTGATATCATGGCCAACGCTTACAATAAATAGAAATAACATGTGCATGTAAATGATGCACTCTTGTGTAATATTTCTTTCTTCAATAATTTTTTCAAAAATGTATTTTAGTTTGGACACACCTACTTTCTTCATTATTGTTCTTTGTTCATTATTGCTCTTTATTAATATTTAGGAATTATAATGATGGTGTTAATATAAGAGTTAAATGAACATGCCATGCCAAAGTGGGCATAATGTTTTCATTTACGAACATAAATCGTTTAAACTGCACACGTTGCTAGAGTAACTCTTTCTCTATACAAAGGTACTCCTCAACATTGTCTTCATCACAAGCTATGCTTTTATGCCATCATTCACCCACTGACAAGAGTAATGTGCAGAGATGGATGAAGAAATTTAAATAAATCAATTGTCTTATGTATCTTATAGGATGAAATGAAATGAAACTGAAATTATTATTTTTTTCTTGCATGAACCAGTTATACCCCTATCTCACCTATGCGGTTTTGCACGGTTTACCGCGACTTTTGGTGCTGTGAGTACGTTTCCATTTTTCCGTGTGGAAAATTAAACATGTTTAATATTTTTGACGGTCCTCGCGGAAGCTTGCGGACCTTGCAGAACATCACGGAACGTCGGGGGCCAATCGCGGCAGCTCACAGTGCCTAACACGGCATCTCGCCGCGAGTCAAACCGCATAGGTGAGATAGGGGTATTAGGAAACTGGGGTCAGAGCACAGGGTCAGCGCCCCTGCTGAAGACAGGGTTAGGAGCCTTGCTCAGGAGCTCAACAGGTGAAGCCTAGCAGTGCTTCTGATCAGTAACCCAGTACCCACATCCTTAACCGATTGAGCCACCACTGGCCCCAGAGGCCCCAAAGTGGAAACCAGCATTAAAGATAAACCATGCACTGGGAGATTATGAACTGCAACAAATTGGATTTTCAAAGATGATTCAAGAGTTGGGTTCACTGATAGCAGAAATAAATGGTTTGTGGTGTTGAGTAGTACCTTTGCATAGAGGAAGAGTTACTCTACCATCATGTGCAATTAGAACAACCTGTATCAGTTATTAAAAGGTTATGACCGCTTTTGCATTCCTTTCGGAATAGCCCTCATATTATGTAACGAGGGTATAAATATGGAACAATGCAAAAGTGGTCAAGCATATGAAAACTAGTTAATATTTCACATTTTCCTAACCAGGTTCATGAAGCTCCTTTGATTCAGTCCAATTACTAATTTGGAAACTTTGTTTAGCTAAAGAGAAAAATAATCAATCATAATGAAATAAAAATGAAAAGTATATTGGTGATCTAGTGTCTCCTAATTGTAAGTGTCTTAGATTGGTGGTGTATTTTTCACTGGCATTTGTCCAGGCCTAGCTTCTGACATCGTTCAAATGAATTAAATAAATTAATTATATTTTATTATTCTATTTCGTAGTCCAGCCTTAATTATACTTTCAGAAGCTACTTAAAAAACCTTATTTACTATTTTGGACATCAGAGTTTGAAAATTAGTTTTTATCCGACAGTGAATTCCTTCGCACTGATGATCTGATTGGTTAAGTAGCCTATTACATTTCCCGTTTATTTGGCTCTTATCAAGGGTGACTTACATTTACCTTCAGATTTATTTGAGCTGATCAGGGTAACTGCCTTCCTCAATGGAAGCAATGACACCTGGGAAGTACTCGGGTCTGAACCCACTGACTGTCCTTACCCACTGAGCTACCCCTACCATATTACTAACTATCATGTGGGAGTGTGTGTTGTATGTTTATGCGTGTCGGTGCAAACGTACCACTGTGACCCACGCTGGTCAGGCTTGGATGATGATGTTGGGGAAAGGTAGTCAGGCGAGGGGAGGAGTCTTGCGGAGAGGTGGGACTAAACAGCGGTTTTTCCGCCTTCTTCATAGTGGGAGAGGATATCTCAGCTACAGGAGAGATACACATACAGACACACACTTAAAAAGGATGGAAAGGAAATCCAAAATATGTGAAGTGAATTCAAAGTTCATTCCATATATGAAGCAATAATGCCAATTTTTGCTTCGTGCATCATCTCTTTTCTCGAAACTATGCAGTCGGTGCACGTTCTGCATTCTTGAGCAGATTTTAACTTGGGTGACATTTTGGCAATGAAAACGTACATCTCGGATTTTTTTTTTTTTTTTTTTTTTTTCAGAATTGACGTCATCGATTTTGCCGACTCATGCTCACAATCCCATTCAGGGCAGAGTTGAATGGAATGTGATCCTGGCACGAATCCACCGGACCAATCACATTTAGGAGCCGCTATAAATCCAGGCTTTACTACGTGCTCTGTACGTGCCCTTCTTGAACCTTTAATAAAGAGCGAGCAGCTTGTTGCACAGTATTTATAACTAATGAACCAGACAGAACTTTCAGCAGTCATGTCCTCTTGCTTTGCTCTTTATCTCTGCTCATCCCCATGATGGCAATTAATCTGAGTCACTTCATTTTTAGTTTTTTTTTCAGGGAAAAAAAAAACATATAGACTCTAGAGATTATGGAATTTTTTCTTGTCTAACTGTGTCTTTATGCAGAAGATGCTTGGTCTTAAAAAATGTCTCTGGGTGGATCTCTGGAAAAAACGAAGAGCTGAGATGAAGAAAAGTAAAAAGTAAGGGGAAAAAGTAAGAGTAGGAAACTAATGATGCATGTAAATATGTGGTTGACAGTTGTGTTGCCAACTGTTTGCGGGTGTGTGTGTTGGGAGACATAACTCTGAGGTACGTTCTCTTGCATAAAGTTCCACTAAAGACACACACAACACACACACACAACATGCTTCTCCTTCCTTTTAGCATCTACATAAATGGTCTTGGCTATATGAACACAAAAGGCAGTGGAATGCACGGAAATTCCTCTCTCTCTCTCTCTCTCTCTCTCTCTCTGTGTGTGTGTGTGTGTGTGTATTTATGAAAAACACTACAGACAGTGCAGGTTTATTTTAAATAGATTTCCACAGCAAAGGAAAAGACAATTGTATTATAATTTAGACAGAGTAAGGTGACCTTGGATTTTTATGTAATTATGTAATCACATTCTCAACTATAGAATACCTTCTACCCTAAGGACATGTGTTTGTGTTTGTGTGTGTGTGTGTGTGTGAGTGAGAGAGAGAGAGAAAATGTAAGACCATAATATCTCTCCCCATCACCTGACTGTACTATATGACTATAAGTGTGTGGACTCCTCCAGTTGTTCTGTGTTCTGCAGCCTCAGGCCTCCTCACTCAGCATCAGACTCCGACCTCACTAACGATCCCGGGGCTGAACTCTAATCAGGATTTTCACGAAGCACATCTGGCTGTGATGATCAGGCGTCCACATACTTTTGGACTTGCTGTGTAAGCGTGCGCATGCACATGAGGACCAACCACTTTTCCCCCACTGAAAACAGCTGTTTGTTATCAAACTTTTCCCTAAGTGTAAACTGCATATGAGAGGCGGGGGAAGGAGGGAGGGGGGTAGGGGGGGTGGAGGGAATGGAGGGGATTGTGAATTGTGTCAGGGAGGAGGCCAAACAACGTCAAAGTCATTTCACAAAGTTTACATTAGGAGAAGCAAATGAAGTAAGTGTGTGTGTGTGTGTGTGTGTGTGCGCACGCGCGTGTGTGTGTGTGTGTGGCTGAGCTGCTCTGCTTCTGTCTCATATGGCTTTAATATCAAACCTTCCCTTCTTATAAAGACACTAAGTTGCTCTTTAGCACGAGGTCTGTACTACTAACCATATTGTCCTTCCTCCACTATCCTTCTCTCTACTGTCCACTCTCCTCTGTTTTTCCCCTCTTTCACCTCCACCACTATCCGTCTCTCCACTACTCCATACTCCTCTATTATCCACCTCAATCCTCCACTCTCCCTCTCTCCACTCCTCCACTCTCCCTCTCTCCACTCCTCCACTCTCCCTCTCTCCACTCCACCACTATCCATCTTTCCACTACCCCATACTCCTTCATTATCTGCCTCACTCCTCCACCATCCCTCTCTCCAACCTATCCCCGTCTCAACTCATCCACTATTACCTTCTCACTTTCCCACTATTTATCTCTCATTCCTCCATTGTGCCTCTCTCACTCCTCTACTCTCCACTCATCCACCGTCCCCCCTCTCTCACTCCTTCATTATATCCCCTCTACTCTTTCACTCTACTTCACTACTCCAAAATCCCCCTCTCCAGTTTTGTACTATCCCCATGCACTCACTCCTCCACTATCCCCATCTTAGGTCCTCCGCTATCCCCCAAGCCACACCTCCATTGTCACCCACTCCACTCTTCCTCTAACACCCCACTATCTACCTCTCAGCAAGCTCACGTCAGCAGCATGCCAAGTGAATGAGGGAAACAAAAATATTTAAAACCAGAGGGAAACAGGGATCAACAGCTAACCCATCAAGACACACACACACACACACACACACATTCATTTTCGGGCTTGCAATGCTCTTTCATTCCTTCTCTCTCTCTGTCAGTTTCTCTCTCCCACATGCTGGCCACCTGTCACTCGTCAAGGGACAAGTTCAAACAGACGCTTCTGCACCTGTCTTCCTCTCTTTTCCTCTCTCTTCTTGCATCTTGTTCTCTTTCACACACACACACACATACACACCTGCCATTCTTGCCTCTGATCCTATCACTCTCTCTCTCTCTCTCTCTCTCTCTCTCTCTGTCAGCTCTACACCCATCCCCCTCTCACCAATCCCCTTAGGTGCCCGGGTCATGTGTCACGCCTAACCCCTGAGGTCACAGCCTGGCTTTGACCCCTTACGCAGTCACTTAAGAGACTGAGTCAAGTTTATCTGCTGCCACACGCCACAGTGAAGTCGGTCAGCCCTGCCTCCCACTTCTGAATGGCCAATCAATCACTAAGCCATGCAACAAGTAAACTGAACACAAAGGGGTTAGAGGTCAGCTTCCTCAACTCAAGACAACAATACTAACGAGAACTTCATGGGCAGGCAATGAAGGCGTTCACTCTGCCTTAAGAAACTGCTTTTCCGCTGTATTCTAAAAACATGAGGCGATCATACACTGGCACCTCAATCATGTTGTAATGGGTAAATTCCCTTAGCCACACCAGTGGAAAGCCTTTCCTGAAAAAGTGGACGTTATTGGGACAGGCACGGTGGTGAAAAGAATGAATTAAAAATTCATGTGGTCGTCCACATACTTTTGGGCAGATAGCGCATCAATGCACTAAACAGATATATATCTAATTACCACAATAACAAAACCAGTAGACCCTAATCTTAAATTGATACCAACTATCAGACAACTTACTTTCTTGCTAATATGCATGTGTTTGCACCACCACACACATACACATACACACACACACAAAACAACCCTGCATTGTGACAAAACAAC